>NC_077231.1:91103532-91215250 GCF_027887165.1 Monodelphis domestica
AAGAAAGAAAGAAAGAAAGAAAGAGAGAGAGAGAGAAAGAAAGAGAGAGAGAAAGAAGGAGAGAGAGAAAGAAGGAGAGAGAGAAAGAGAGAGAGAAGAGAGAGAGAAAGAGAGAGAGAGAGAGAGAGAAAGAAAGAGAGAGAGAAAGAAAGAGAGAAAGAAAGAAAGAAAGAAAGAAAGAAAGAAAGAAAGAAAGAAAGAAAGAAAGAAAGAAAGAAAGAAAGAAAGAAAGAAAGAAAGAAAGAAAGAAAGAAAGAAAGAAAGAAAGAAAGAAAGAAAGAAAGAAAGAAAGAAAGAAAGAAAGAAAGAAAGAAAGAAAGAAAGAAAGAAAGAAAGAAAGAAAGAAAGAAAGAAAGAAAGAAAGAAAGATGGTGGGTCCCTCTCAGTTTTTGAAAAACAGTATTTCTGGTGGGGTGGGCAGACCCCCAAGCTCTTGTCAGTCATGGAAAGAATAACTGTGCCCAAGAAACAGGGGGACAGGTTGCCCCTTTATGTGGGAGCTACCTGAAAGGTTTCTGTCAGATTTGAACCAGTTTCTCACAGGTCAGAAGGAGATACAAACAGGGCAATTTTGTAGCCACCAGGTTTAACTTAATGAACCAAGACTGGACCTGGGCTTTCACTGAAGTGGAGACCTCTTAAATGAAGAGACTCCCAGCAATGTTGGTTGGCACCTTCTCAGCAAATAAAAAGCTGCCACACAGACAGGTTAAGCCCCTTGGGAAGGATCACACAGCTAGTGTCTGTTACTCATGACCCAGACCCAGGTCCAGCTCCCAATTGACTACGCCATGTGACTTTTCTCTATAAATAAAAATCTAATATTCACTTTTTAAAAAGCCTATATAACAGATGCTCACAGTTTCACACATCATTTTTTGCCTCCGTAGTCTATGGATTCATATATTTGTTGATGACTATCAAGTTCACAGATTTTTTACAAATAAGAAATAGCTTTCTTTTCCTATCACATAGTCCACAGACCTCATTAGAAATTGTTTGGAAAGGAAAAAAATGGGACTATAAGGAGTCAGGATAAGAATTGACAAGGCAATTAGACCAAGCAGAGGCTAAAGCTGAAGGAGCAACTTGTGTGATTCTGAAAAATAGATGGAAATCTGAACAGTCAATCAAAACAACTTCATAGCCATCTTCTTTTATCATTGCCCTGTTTTGTCAGAAATTGACAAAACAGTATAATTGTTAGTGTGGCACCATAGAAAGAACATAGCTACAGAATCAGGGAATCTGAATTCAAATCCTGGCTCTATCCCTCAATATCTGTGTGACCTTGGCAAATTACTTACTCCCTCTTGGCCTCAGTGCTGTTATCTATAAAATGAGAAAGTTTGGAAGAGAGAGATTTTGATGTCCCTTCCATATCTAAGTCTATGATTGTATGGTCCATAATCAATAAGGACCTGGGTTCAAATATCTCTTTTAATACCTTCTCCTTGTTACCCTGAGTACGAGTTTCCTCATCTTTAAAAAGAAGGGGCAGCTGGGTAGCTCAGTGGCTTGAGAGCCAGGCCTAGAGATGGTAGGTCCTAGGTTCAAATCTGGCCTCAGACACTTCCCAACTGGGTGACCCTGGGCAAGTCACTTAACCCCCATTGCCTAGCCCTCACTACTCTTCTGCTTTAGAGTCAATACATAGTATTGATTCTAAGACTAAAAATAAGGGTTTGTTTTTTTTAAAGATGAAAGAATTAGACTTGATAATGTCTAAGATCCCTTCCAGCTCTAAATCTGCGATCCTTCTTGGGTTCAAATCCTTTTTAATACTACCTTTCTGATACTGGGCAAATCACTTCATCTTCCTGTTAATTCATCTGTAGAATGAGAGAGCATTGGTTGGCATACTAAAGCCCATAAACCAAGTGACAGCTAGATAGGAGGTGTCAGATTATAAAGGACTGTAAATGGCAAATGGAGGATTTTATATTAAATCCTGGAAGCCACTGGAAATTATTAGTTAGAGGGAAGCATGTGATCAGATTACAACAAAGTCTATGAAGGAAAGAGCAAGAAAGAGAAGAGTCACAACTCATATATTTGTGGAACTTTTAAGGTTTACAAAATATTATATATTCTTTTCCCCATTTTCCCATGAGGAAACTGAGGCTTGTAGTTACACTGCAGTATAGTTAGTGTCCAAGGAAAGATTCAAACCCGACACCTCAATTTCAAACTTCAGCTTTCCTTCCAACACCCTATGCTGCTTTTTGTATCTCTCTGCCCTCGATTTTAACTTAAACTCTCCTTCCCAATACTGAAAAAAATCTATCCTCATCTTTGAGGTTCACTTTAAATTGGATCCTTAGTATTTTGGAATTTATTTCTTCTACATTTTTACTGCACTTCCTTCAAAATTAATCATTCAATAGTATTTCCAAAACTTGTTTCAAATCACAAGTCTGACTTGTGTTCATAAAACAAAGGTGTCATGTCAGAAATTTTAAAGCCAAGTAAAACAAACTCTATTCCACATTTGTGGTTAAAAACACACATACAGAAACAGGTAGGTGGCTCAGCCATGCCCAAAGATGGAAGGTTCTGGGTTCAAATATGACCTCAGATGCTTCCTAGATGGGTGACCCTGGGCAAGTCACTTAACACCCATTCCTGAGTTTTTCCTGCTCTACTTATTATTGATATACTTTTACTATTATATATTAATACTTAGTATTGATTCTAAGATGGAGGGTAAGGGATTTAAACACACACACTTATACATGGGAACAGAAGGTCTTTCCTTAATATGTTCAAAAGCACTTACCTAAAACCAGGAGCTATGATTATTTATAATGGGAAAACATCGAAAGCTTTTCCAAGAAGCTTGGGAATAAAGCAAGGCTATTTCCTCCCTCCAATATTATTTGATATTGTTAGAAATTCTGCCTAAAGAAAACAAGCAAAAAAAAAAAAGAAAGGAAATAATCATTGACAAAGGGGGAAAAAAGCTACCTCAACCTGCAAATTATACAATTGTTAACTTAGAAATTCATAGAAGATCACTGAAAAAAATAGAAACAATATATCCATCAAAATAGCAGGGTAGAAAATTTAATGCATACAATGTGTGGTACTCTGGTAACTAATAAACTAATAATGACTAATAAAAGACAAGAGGAGAAGATTGAAAGAGAAATTTCATGGAAAATAAGCATAAGGTGTATAAAATATCTGGGAACTTACCTATAAGAGATACACTAGGTTTAGATAAATATAACTGCAGTACAATATTTGCAGAAATAAAGGAAGTAAAAAAATGAAGAGACATTCAATGTTCATGCTTGGGTCATGTCAGGATAATAAATAATAATAATCATGTACAAATTAATATAGAAATTTAATATTATGACAGTCAAATTGCCTGGTGAGATAATAAGATTAGGAAGCATAATAACACAATATTTTTGGAGGAGAAAAAGGTCAAAATGTGTTGTGGAAGGGGCAGCTGGGTAGCTCAGTGGCTTGAGAGCCAGGCCTAGAGATGGGAGGTCCTAGGTTCAAATCTGACCTCAGCTACTTCCCATCTGTGTGACCCTGGGCAAGTCATTTAACCCCCATTGCCTATCCCTGACCACTCTTCTGCCTTGGAACCAATATACAGTATTGATTCCAAAACGGAAGGTAAGGGTTTAAAAAAAACCTGTTGTGGAATAATATGAAAAAAGAAGAAATAAAAACTAGCATTTCTTATCTCATTTTATATTACAAAGCAGTAAATATCAGTTTAAAATAGAAAAGTAAATAACTGTAGAAGATTAAATAAGCAAGTCCCATGAGCTAATAAATATAGAAGTCTAGTCATTCTTTTTCGTGTTGTTCAGTCATTTCAGTTGTGTCCAACTCTTTGTTGCCCATTTGGGATTTTCTTGGCAAAGATACTAGCATAGTTTGCCATTTCCTTCTCCCAGTCATTTTACAGATGAGGAAATTAAAGCAAATAGGATTGAGTGACTTGCCCAAGGTCATACAAGTATTTGAATCTGGATTCGAAATCCAGATTTGGTGCTCTATCTTCTGTACCACCTAGCTGCCCTACTCATTTAATAATCCTTGAAATACAAGTTACCATGGGAAGAAATTTTATTAGAAAAAGATCTACTGGCAAAATTTGATTAGTTTGCCACAACATGTATTTAGACCAGAATTTTACATCATATGTCAAAATACATTCCAAATGGATAAATAAAATAAACATAGTAACTTTATAACAAGTTTGAAAAAAATGCCTATCTTTCACAATTGTGGCTAGGGAGTGACAATAGCACATTGTGGGATAGAATCAATTGTAAAAGACAAAATAAAGCATTTCTGTTATATAAAATTGAAAGACTCTTTCCCAAAGAGAAGATAGAGATTGGGAAGAAAAAGCCGAAATGAACATTTCTGATAAAAGTCTGGCATTATATATAATTATAAATATGAAGAATTCAAAGAAACATGAGAAGAATTGTATGAACTGATGTAGAGAAAACAGAGAGTAATATATATGTGACTAAAATTAAATTAATTAAAGAGAACACTAAAAAGCTGAAAAAATTCAGGAAAACTCAGGGGACTACATTGTTCCAAGTATTAATATTAAAATACATACTCTGGGAGCAACCAGGTGGCTCAGTGGATAGAGAGCCATACCTAGAGATGGAAGATCCTAGGTTCAAATCTGACCTCAGATTCTTACTAGCTGTGTGGCCCTGGGCAGGACACTTAACCTCATTTCCTATCCCTTACCACTCTTCTGACTTGGAACCAATATACAGTATTGCTTCTAAGATGGAGGGTAAGAGTTTAAAAAAAAAACCCCACATACTCTTCCTTTATGTTGACATACAACAAATGAAGCAAAAAATGAAATGTATAAATACTATCAGTTGGATTCATATAATGAAAAAGTTGTGCTTTGTTTTTTATGTAGAGTCTATGATAAATTATTTGTTAGGAAGTGACTGATATGTCAAAAAAAAAGGAATCAATGAAAACATTTAAAATAAATAATTCACTAGAACATATGACATTAATCCATGTTAGTGGACAAAATGACCTAATTTGCAAATGGAATAACAAGAGATGGAGGAGATATTAATAGCAGCAGCTTTCCAGTCATCCACAAAAGAATGTTTTTAAACAATCAGACCATATGAAATTGAGCTTGTCCCATTTTCTTTCACATTTGTTTTTCTTATATTCATGACATATACGATTCAAAGGTGAATCATTGACAATATTGCTTTAATCCATTAATGTAAGAAGCATTTATTAATTCCCTACTGTATATAGAATACTACCTCAAGTCCGTGAATTTTCAAAGTTAAGGTAATATGGGGCCCTTTCTTCATGGTCCTTACCATCCATCTAGGAGGGAGACGATATGACAGAAATACACCAAAAAATCACAATAGAAAGATGGAGAGATGAGCTTTGGAAACTTGCTCTGACACATCACCAGGCAAGTAATTTAACCTCACAGTGTTGTTCCAGGCAACATAAATTTCAGTAAAGGAACCAACTTGCATGGAATGAATGGTAGTTCCTGACTATAAGGAACTGTCCAAACCAATGAAATCCTACGACCAATCCCAGGCTCTATGGTTAGTGGATGAGGGAAGGGAAAAGCTACATGTGAGAGTCAAGGGGATAAAGATGAGTCCCACCTGGGAAGATTAAGGAAGGCTTCTGCAGAACATGAACCACTGAGTTGCACTTTAAACAGTGGATAAGAATTCAACAAGTTGAGAAGGCTAAGTGGTACACTGAGCAAAGGTCCATAGAGTCTTGAGAGCAGTGAAGTTTGAGTGAAGCACAGAACATATTGAAGAACTTATGAGATAATTCTGGGAAAGCAGGGAGGTGATGGACCTAAGAATATTTTTTTCATTTTAAAGAATAAAATAAAACTTTATTTAAAAATGTAAAATTAACATTATCATTTATTATTCATGTAGTCATTTATAGACTACACATATTCTGTGATGTAACAAAGTAAAACATGTAAAACTAACAAGATAATGACTCATCTGAAACTGCATTTTTAACATTATGTATCAATAGCACCCTCCCTCTCCATTAAAAAGTTTTAATTCATAAATCTATTTTCTCTCCCTCCTACTTCTCATAATTAGAAAGGGGAAGAGAGAAAATAAAAATATATTTTTATAGCAAAGATAATTAAGTAAGACAAATTTCTTCATTGGTTATATATATACACACACAAATGAATACCTCATTCTGAACCCTAAATCTGTCACCTCTGTGGCAGGAGGTAGATGGCAGGTTTGATGGTTGGTCCTCTTGAACCATGTAAGGTCCTTGGATTGATTATAATTCTTATCATTTTCAAAGTAGTTTATCTTTACAGTGTTGTTATTGTAGTGATTGTCCCAGATTGTCCCTTGTTCTTGAAATACAATTGGTGCTTAGTAAATGTATGTTGACTGACAAAAAATGTACATGAAAGAATTCTTAGCTGGGATTATATAAAAATAAATGGCCCGTCAGCTTTGGGTTGTGGGCCAGTTTACAAGTCCCCCCTGTTCTATACTATTTCACTTTGTGATCTCATCAACTACCATGGATTTAATTTACTTAATGATTCTCAAATCTACTTTTCCAGCCCTAATTTCTCCACTGGCCTCCACTCTCACATCCCCAACTGACTTTCAGGCATCTTGAACTGGATGTCCAATAGACAATTTTAAACTCAACATGTCCAAACTGAGTCCATTATCTTTTCCCCTATATCATTCTGTCTTCTTAGAATTCCCCCACCCCCCAAATCCAATCTGTTGCCAAATTTACCTATGAATTTTACTTTTGACGCATCTATACAATGTGCCCCCTTATCTCCAACTGAATTGCTACCATCCTAGTAGGTGTAGACCCTCATATTTGTATTTCTGTAATAAGAGCTTCTACCTGCCAGCCCTTCTTCCATTTGAAGATCAAAGGAATTTTCATAAAGCACAGTTCTGATTATGTCACATCCTCACGTAATAAACTGCAGTGACTCCCCCTTACCACCAGTATTAAAATCCTTTAAAACCTGCCCCCACATTCAAACCTTTCCAGTGGTCTTATACCTCAACCCTGCCTCTGTCCACTCTTTGATCCAGTGACACTGTCCCCCTTACCACTCTTCAAACAAGATGCTCTATCTTCAAATTTTAGTCTCTTTCACTGACTGTCCCCCTTGTCTAGAATACTCCCCTTCATCCCTACCTCCTGGTTTCCTTGACTTCTTTCAAGTCCCTACTAAAATCCCACCTTCTACAGGAATACTTCCCCAGCCCAGCTTCATTCCCTTCCCTAAATTAAGAACCCTTCTTCTGTGGATTATTTCCAGTTCATCTTATCTATGGTTTTCTTGCACACATTCATTTCTATGCTCTCTCTCATTAGACTGTGAGGGAACTCCTTGAGGGCAGTCCTTTTTACCTTTCTTTGTACCAATGACTAGCACATAGTTGTTGCTCAGTCATTTTCAGTTGTATTTGACTCTTCATGACCCTATTTGGAGTTTTCTTGGCAAAGATACTGGAGGGATTTGCCATTTCCATCTCCAGCTCATTTTATAGATGAGGAAACTGAGGCATACAGGGTTAAGTGACTTGCCCAGGGTCACAGAGCTAGTAAAAGTCGGAGGCTAGACTTGAACTCATGAGAATGAGTCTGCCTGAATAAAGGCCTGGCATTCTATCCACTGCTCCACCTAGCGGCCTCCTGCAATATAGGACTATAGAAAGCATCCTCTCCCTGTGATACCCTGGTGCACTGAAGTATGAAGCCAAGCCTTTGCTGTTCATGATAGTAGCGATTATGTCCTCTGTTATCCTGTTATATTTTGATAAGAACAGAGAGAGGTTTGCACTCCTTTTCTCTGGATGACTTCAGTTGGCTGGAACTAATCCTAAATTATTCTTCTAATAAAATTAAAATGACAAAAAAAAAAGCTAGCAGGTAAAAATTTATTTTTAAAGAAGGGAATAAGCACACTAAGATCCAGCTGCTAAAAGATCCCATTGGCCATTTCTCCTCCAGGAATGTGAGTCATCTCTAAAAATGGAAATCAATATAGATCACAGGGAAAAAATTTATGTCTTTGAATATCACAGAACTCTAGAACTTGGTGAGTTTCGTAATCATGATTCTCTCATGCCTAATTTAGCCCAAAGTGATAAAGTAGCCCTGTAATTGTATTAACCCCTTAGGTCAGTAGAATTTCAATTACAGTCTTAGGGCTTAAAGGGAGGTTTGTAGAACATTAGTGGTCCCTTAGCATCCTTGAAAAATGAACATTGTAAAATAGGGCTCAGTCCTTGGCTTCCTCAACTCAAGAATCATCTCCTCAAGGCTTTTCCTGGTCCCTGCAATGACTCTTGACATGCTTTCTAAGGTTACCTTCCATCTACTCTTTATTTATCTAATGTCAATGATTTACAAGCTCAGAACCCCAGGATTGGTTAAAAAAAAAAACACCTTAGTATGCCCAGCTCTTAGCACATAGTAAGTGCTTGATAAATGCTTGTTGACTGACTGATTGTATGTACAAAATGGAAGTACTTTCATACAAAGCCAGCCCACAAATACTGTTTTCCATCCATATACAAAGAGATAGACACTTAATCACAACATGAACCTTTCAACTTAACTGAAAGTGGAAAAATCAATTATTTATAACAGATAAATAAATACTAATAGATTAATAAGAGATAAAAAAAGGCAGCTGGGTAGTGCAATGGATAGAACACTGGGTTTGGAGTAGAGAAGACTTATCTTCATAAATTCATATCTTCCCTCAGACACTTATTAGCTGTGTCCCTGGGCAAATTATTTAACCCAGGTGGCTTCAGTTTCCTCATCTGTCAAATGAGCTGGAGAAGGAAATGGCTAATCACTCTGGTATCTTTACCAAGAAAACCTCAAATTGGGTCACAGAGGCAGAGATGTTTGAAAACAACTGAACAATGACGGATAATAACATATATTAATAACAGAAAATGAATATGGCTACTCTGGTTCAAATATTGGTTTTTTCCCCATTGGATTCAATCAGCAAAGAATAATGAGGACCAGGAGAAACAGAATAGGAATCTGGTAAGAGATCATAGTAGTGATCAATGAAAGAATGTGCAAGAAAGAGTAAAAAACACTGGTCCTGGTACTGGGAAGATTTGTTCAAATCTGGCCTGGCACACTTAGTAGTTATGAGATGCTAGGTAAATTTCAACTTCACTTTCCTCATCTGCAAAATGGCAATAACAATAATTACAAGATTACTTTAAGGATTAAATAACAATGTATTTGTAAAGTACTCAAGAAATGTTAGGGGCTACTATTATCAATATCATTATTATTATTTGGAGTCAGAGGTGACTTTATGGAATTTAGGGTGAGCCTGTTGCTCCCTTCACAAATCAGAAAGATCTCAGGCACAATGGTACTCAACACACTCCTTTATATACTTCCTTAGTTGCCATAGAAGGTCAGGAACCATTTCATTTTTGTCATCGTATCCCCAGTGCTTAGCACAATGTCTGCCACAAAGGCACCACTTAATAAATACTTGTTAAGTGAATGAGTAACTAATAGAATCACAGAATCATCAATCTAGAGTTAGAGCGAACCTGAGAAATAATCCAGTCTACCCGTTCCTCATTTTTATTGTTGTTGAGTTACTTCAGTCATATCCAACTCTTCATAACCCTTTTTGGAGTTTTCTTGGCAGAACACTGGAGCAATTTGCCATTTCCTTCTCCAGCTCATTTTATAGATGAGGAAACTAAGGCAAATAGAGTTAAGTGACTTGCCCAGGGTCACACAGATAGTGTGTGTCTGAAGCTAAATTTAAATTTAAGAAGGTGAGTCTTCCTGACTCCAGGACTGGCATTCTATCCACTGCTCCACTTAGCTTCCCCATTTCCTTATTTTACAGATCTGGAAATTGAGGTTCAAGGATATTCGAATAGCTTTCTCAAAATCATGAAGAAAAATACAATACTTCCCTGGTTCCATGATCTCATCAGTCAGAATAAGTACTTCCCCTTCACACAGGGCAGATAAAAACTCATCTGCTTCCTCCTGGTCTCCTCCTGTGTCATTTTACTGTCTTCCTCTTAAGCCTCCATCAAGCAGAAACCCAAAATGCTAGATATGAGTGCTTTGGCTACTTCTTTGTGTTTCCAGTGTGACCCTAAGGCTGCCCATCCATTACTTCTCACTTGTAGTACTTAACCTGTCCATCTCCTTTATAGTGATCATTATCTTCAACAGTGCCTCCCAAGGTCACATCTCTCACTGTTGGTAATATCCTAAAGCTTGTTTACATCTCAGTGTTATACTTTTAGAGCTGGAAAGACTTTAGATATCCTCTAGTCCAACTGCTTGGTTTTACAGGTGAGGAAACTGAGGTCCAAAGAGACAAAGTATCTTGCCAAAAGTCACATAGGTACCAAGTGACAAAGCTGGGGGTTGAACCCTTGGTTTCTATTTTAATTAAAAATCTTCCAGCCTTTCCAACACAATTACATGCATGTACTCTGTATTTCTCCATTGACTTCTCTGTCACTTATAATTATTATTCTTCTGAAATTGGGGAGATGTATTATTTTCATCCATTATAATTCATCATCACTAGGACTATATTACTGTGGTGGATCTTCCCAATTTAGATCCATTGAAAGATCTGCATTCTTTCCCAAATGTGAGGCAAGGTTTAAGTAGGGCTTGAACTCAGATCTTCAGGGCTCTGAGACTGGCTTTCTAACCCTAATCTCTCATGGGACAGAAGATGGAGAATGCTTACTCTGTACTCAGTACAAAGTGAACCATATTGACTTGAGCAAAAGATTTCTCCCTCATCTTCTATTTTTTATTAAATGCCCAATTAAAGGCCAATTCAATGGAAAACAGATGTTCAGGTTAAACCATCAAGGTTAGCATTCTAGAATAAATCATCACTCAGAAAATGATTTAAACAAGTAATTAAAAAACCAATTCAATTTCATTCCATGTGGACAAGTTCCAAGGGGGAGCATGGTGTTTTTTATCTTGTAAATACTCCTTTGACTATGGTATGACATGCAAATCTTACTTATCTTCTGGGTCCAAGCTCACTGAACAAATGGCAAGAAGATTGTCCATTTCATCAGTTGACTTCTACTCCTTGGAAAAATAGGCATATTGACTTAGTTGGGTTAATCATTCCTCACAGCAAAGATCTTGTTTCTCTCAATCATACCTATCCCAAGTAAAAGCAGGGCCCTAGATATTAAAATACGGTCCTCTCACTTGTGTGTGTGTGTGTGTGCATGTGTTTGTGCATGTGTGTTTTAAGGAGGGCAAGCTTTCATGACAAAGATACTAGAACTGTAAATATTGATTTTCTTGATGGATGGTGAACCTCACGCCACACGGGGCTACTCAAGCATCTGCTCCTTGCCACAAGCCATCTCCTTTGTCCGGAAATCATGCTAAGTGGCGTTATGTGCTATCGGGCGGCTGTGGATCGCAAATATTTGAAAGAAATAAATTTCTCCGAATGAAAAGTACCTTCCTTTGTTACCTGCCAAACTGTGTTTGCTTTGGGCTTAGGCTAGCTCCCAGCACCTGTACTTTTCAATTGTTTGTTTGCCAAGATCACTGTGGTTTTCTTAGTTGTTTTTGAGACCCATTCTGAGTACAGTAGCCAATCAAGATGTGTTTTCTTTCTCTCCTAGGGAAATGTAAGACCAAATATCAGTCACACCAAAAATCATGATTTGAGGATCTGGAGAGATGAAAGGAAGACAAAAGTGATTATGTCCCTTGTCGTGTCCCAAATGGCAAAGAATAAATAGCAAACATTTTGGCTTGGGAAGAAAAAGGAAGTTGGAGATTGGTTTTCTCATAGCCCAGAAATTCTTTGAAGCCTTTGGACCCCCACTTAGAATGTTTCTAAATGCATTTGATAAAGTATACAGGATTAAAATGGAAACCAAAGGTGAGTGAAAATAAAGATGTGATTTTTTCCCTATCCACATGTGAGATATATATATATATGTATATATACTATGGATATGTGTGTATATATATATATATATATATAGGCTCTTCTATAGGTTTAGAATCCTTGCTCTAGCCCTGTTTCATTATTTTTGAGGAAGTGTTTGACTTCTTGTTTTTAACTTGAGATTTCAAAGCATGCCCCACTTAAGTCATACGACCAACTGTAAAGTACATCTAAGAATAATTGTTGAGAGCAGCTAGGTGGTTCAGTGGAGCCAAACCTGGAGATAGAAAAACCTGGGTTCAAATGTGGCCTCAGACACTTACCCCCCCCCCATTGTCTAGCCCTTACCACTCTTCTGCCTTGGAACCAATGCATAGTATTGATTCTAAAACAGAAGGTAAAGGTTTAAAAAAAATTATCAATGCATATTAGTTCATCAGAAAAGTGGCCACTTTCAAAAATATACATATTTTAGTTGTTTCATTAAATAATTCGGAACTACATTTTTTTTACATTCTAGCATTAATTTTTTTAAATTTCAAGTTCCAAATTCTCTCCTTCCTTCTAGACCCTCCTCAACCCCTTGAGAAGACAAGCAATGTGTTATAAATTAAGAAAATTTAAAAGAGCAAGAAAGATAAAGAAAGTGAAAAATGTCTGCTTCAATCTATATTCAGAGTTCATCAGTTCTCTCTCTGGAGGTGGACAACATTTTTCATCATAGGTCTTCTGGATCCTGGACCATTCTTGGATCTTGTCTTGGATCATTGTCTTGATCAGAGACAGTATGTCTTTCACAATATTTAGAATGTTACTAGAATATTGCTATTACTATATACAATGTTATTCTGGTTTGCTCAATTCACTTTGAACAATTCATATAAGATTCCCCAGGTTTTTCTGAAGTCATCCTGCTCATCATTTCTCATAGCATAGTAGTATTCCATCACAATCATATTCAACAGCTTATTTAGCCATTCCCCAATTGATGGGCATCCCCTCCATTTCCAATACTTGGCCATTACAATAAGAGCTACTATAAATATTTTTGTACAAATAGGCCCTTTTTCCTTTACTTTGATCCCTTTGGGATACAACCCTAGTAGTGTTATTGCTAAATCAAAGAGTTTGCACAGTTTAATAGCCCTTTGGGCACAGCCCTAATTGTTCTCCAGAATGGTTCACAACTCCTCCAAGATTATTCCAATGTTTCCACATCCCCTCCAGCTTATGTTACTTTATTTTTCTTTCACATTAATCAATCTAATAAGTGAAAATAGGAATCTCTCACAGTTGTTTTAAATTGCATTTCTCTAATTCATAACAATTTAGGGCATTTTTATGTGACTATTAATTGCTTTGATTTCTTCTTCTGAAAACTGCCTGTTTATATATTTGTCTATTTGTCAATCCAGGAATGGCTCTTATTTTTATAAATATGTCTGTCCTTCGTAGTTGAGAACTGAGGCCTTTATCAGAGAAACTACAAAGATTTTCTCCAGTTGTCTGCTTTTCTTCTAATTTTTATTTCATTTGTTTTGTTTGTGAAACAGCTTTTTAATTTCATGTAATCACAAGTATCCATCATTGATGGTACAGTGCATAGAGTACTGACTGAGTCATCTCCATCTCCTTTTACTCTTCTCAGGTACTTAAAGTCCCCCAGATTCTGTTCTCAGCCTCTTTTATATTCTCTCTTTCTCTCTGTCTCTTTCTGAATGTGACTGTCTATCTGTCTCCCCACCCTCTCTCTTCCTCTCTCTCTCCCTCTCTCTCTCTCCCTCTCTCTCTACCATGTCTATAAAGACTTATAGAGAAAGCATAAACAGACAAAGTGGAGTAAGCAAAAGTAGGAAGACAATATGCACAATGACTGCAACAATGGAAGTGAAAAACAAAATCAAAACTGAATGCTGTAAAATGTTAACAACCACGTCTAGCTTCAAAACAGAGATAGATATGAGAATGCAGAAGTAAAGGACTACAGATGCAGTAAAGTACAGCAGATACTCCATGGATGGGTTGATTCATTTTGCAGTTCTGCTGAACTGATTATTTTGCTCTTTTATAAATTCTTTTTCTAAGGGATAGATCTTTGGGAGGAAGCAGGTGGAACATATTAGGGAGTAAAGATGATATAAAATGAAATCTATCAAGAAAAAAGAAACAAAAATAATGTAAAAATCAATTAAAATTTAAAAGAGAAAAAAATAAAAGATTAGGACTGGAAAATTTCTAAGGTCCCTACTAATTCTAAATTCTGTGATTCTCTGAGAATGATTCTCCCCTGCATTAGTCTTCCCACTGATATCAACACTTCAGGAAACATCGTATTTACTCCAGAAGAGTTAGGAGAAGAGCTAGGAGAGTCCTGATTAGCCACTAGGCAGATCAATAGAACATGATAAGAAAGGAAGCATAGGGTGAGGGAGGGAGAAGGAAATACACACTTGAGCAGAAAACAAAATATGGTTAAAAGGGAGAGGAAGGGGAAAGGGGTAAAAGCAGGTGGGAGATGTAGAATATATAGAATGTAATAGGATAAGGTCCAAAAAATGTAGTATTTAACCCAGGAAAAGTAATAGAGACCATATATATGCATTCTCTCTCTCTCTCTCTCTCTCTCTCTCTCTCTCTCTCTCTCTCTCTCTCTCTCTCTCTCTCTCTCTCTCTCTCTCTCTCTCTCTCTCTCTCCCTCTTCCCTCCCTCCCTGCGCTCTCTCTCTCTCTCTCTCTCTCTCTCTCTCTCTCTCTCTCTCTCTCTCTCACTCGCTCTCTCGCTCTTTCCCTCCAAAAAATCACACAGAGATACATTATGCCCCCATATTGGTCTCATTGTTTCTTAGAATCATAGGATCTTAGATCTAGTGCTGTATAGATCTCAGAGGTAATATAATCCAACCTCATTTCACAGATGATGAAACTGATGTCCATTGAGTTTAAGTGATATAAGTTCATAGATGAGCTGGAAAAGACTTCAGAGACCAATTAATTATTCTCTCAGATTTTACAGATGAGGAAAATGAGGTCTAGAAAGGAAAAGTGACTTGCTCAGGGATATATGAGTAGTAAGTAGGTGGCAGAGACATCCTATGACTCCAAATTCAGAAATATTTCCAGCTTTAATTATTTGAGAGATCTTAGGGATAGGTTCTTCTGAGGTTGTAATTTTCTTAAAGAACCCCCCCCCAAGTTACTCCATCTATATAGTTATTTATTAACTCTTCCAGTTGAGTCAGACATCTGTCCCTATTGTTGAATCCCTTTTTTACAAGATCATAAATAAAAAATGAACATATCTACCATCTTGTCATCTGCCTCATTCAGACACCATTACATATATTTAGGGCTACATCTTGGTGACCTCATAGCAGAACAGAGAGAAGGAAATCCTCTTTTCCATGATTCTCTAATATATATGTATATATGTGCACATGTATACACATCAAGATTCCAAACCCTTATACACTTGAAATTAGAGTTTAACAAGTTTCATAATCATAGTCAAGTTTTTTTTTTCCTCTCTTAATTTATCAGGAATAAAAAATAAAATAAAACAAGAGATAGAAAGAATATTCCAGACGCTATTTTCATGAGCATTTTTTAAAAGTTTCTACCTCTCAAAGTGTCCAACCTATTGAAGAGACAAACTGAGTTCCTGACATGACCCCCTTGGCCATAGGGTAGGGGGATCCAGAGATGAAGGCATCATAATTCAATTATCCAACAATTTAGTACAAAACACTTTGCCCCCACTAGCTATTCCAACGTGTAAACATCAGAGCATTACCCTATCTACTAACCCAGGCTTCACATTCCAGATTTCATTAGCCCAAAAAGTCAGGTTTATTTATAATAAAGTTAAGCCCTTTCCAACCCCCTGCCCATAGAAACCAGATTTTGAAATAATTCAGATTTGTGTTTCTGTTCTTTCTAATTAAGGGTAATATCGGGAAGCACAGACAGTGGGGAGTATTGTTCGGCCACCACGGGCTTAAGCAAGAAAATCTGATTATCAGCTCATGTCAGAAGCCAAGCGATAATGAAGCTTAGCATTCATTTAGGCTTTTTCTTTGGCCAAAAGATAATTACCGTTCGTTAGGTCTTACGTAAGTGGATCTAATATTGAGAGCCCGAAAAATTTATGAATAGCCCACAACAGGCTAAGGCGAATTACTGTATTTATTATTTCTGTGGCTTGTTCCACCACTGTCATTTCATTATCTAATAAAGGCAAAAGTCAGCCATCATAACTTGATTCCCTGAAGGATGAAAAGTTAAAAACACTAACAAGTTTCCCTGCTTTGTTCCCTTTTGGTAAAAGTCATGGCCATTAAATACAGTGGGCCAGCCAGTCCCTCTGTCTTAGACCCCCATGAACTAGGGCCAAAATATTAAAATCTTTCATTACACTTAGTCAAAGAGGGAAATCTGAGAATTAAGCCTGAATCTTTGTCTCCACAGCCAAGCACTGAAGGTCATAATGCAACGATCCAATAAAGGACAGCCTCATAGATAATACAGAAAGTACGAGGGAGCCATTGGAGCATATAAACAAAGACTTTTATATTTTTAGTGTAAAGTGACTAAAAGTTCACCAGGGATTTCTGTCTAAGTGAAGTCACATAGATAGAAAGAATATTGATTGTTTGGGATTTAGGCTTGGTTTGGTTTAGAAATCAGAAAACCTTATCGTATGCTCTCATAACCATAAAGCCAAGTTTTCTTGATAATATGGAGGAAATGGCCTTCTTTATATTGTTCTAGGAGAAAATTAAAATCTCAAGAGACCTGAACAAAGTCTAACCCCTCATGTTCCAGATGAAAAGGCTGAGGTCCAGAGAACTGAAGAGAGCAGCCAAAGTCACCCAGGTCCAAAGTAGCATAGCTGGGATCCAAGTCCAGGTTCCCAGACTCTGATTCAGTGCTCTTTCGCCTATATGTATATGGCATGTGGCCTCAAACTCCCTGTGCTTACAACCCATTAACCATACTATGTTGTGAAAACAGCACTGGATTTGGAGTTAAAAGGCTAAAGTTCAGATAGCAACGATTCCACTTTCTAGCCGTGTGACCTTGGCGAAGTAACCACTTTTCCTCGCATCCATTTGCTTTGAGTCAGGGGAAGGGTGAACTAAATTAAGTTTCAGATCTTAAAGCTCCTTTCCAGCTCTAGATCTATGATCTTATAGGCCCCAGAGTTCTTAAACTCCAAAAGAAAAAAACCTCAAATCTGAAGAACGACAAGCTCATATTTTCCATAGTAAGATGTTCCTGTAATGATTTTCTTGAATACTCCCCTGCCCCAGTTCGAGGGCTTCCTCAGCGGAGCTCCTCTTTCCATCAGTAGAGGTTGGAACCTCTCCTGGGACTTCGAGACAGTGAAATAAAGTTCCTCTGGCCAAAAATATCCATCCCCAAAGGGTCAACTTGGTGATGAGTCTCCTTTTTTTTTCTTTAATTTTAAACATTATATTATTTGGTCATTTTCATACATTATTCATTGGAAACAGAGATCATTTTCTTCCCCTCCTCCCCCCACCTCTTCCCTAGCCAACGTGCAATTCCACTGGGTATCACATGTGTCCTTGATTCAAACCCATTTCCATGTTGTTGGTATTTGTATTAGGGTGTCCATTTAGCGTCTCTCCACAATCATATCCCCTCCACTCCTGTAGTCAAACAGTTGCCTTTCCTCTTTGTTTTTACTCCCACAGTTTGTCCTCTGCTGGAAGATAGTGTTTTTTTCTCATAGATCCCTGCAGATTGTTCAGGGACATTGCATTGACACTAATGAGGAATTCCATTACTTTAGATTGTGCCACAGTGTATCACTCTCTGTGTACAATGTTCTCCTGGTTCTGCTCCTTTCGCTCTGCATCACTTCCTGGAGGTCATTCCAGTCTCCATGGAACTCCTCCACTTTATTATTCCTTGTTGCACAATAGTATTCCATCACCAACATATACCACAATTTGTTCAGCCATTCCCCAATTGAAGGGCATCCCCTCATTTTCCAATTTTTGGCCACCACAAAGAGTGTAGCTATGAATATTCTTGTACAAGTCTTTTTCCTTATTATCTCTTTGGGGTACAAACCCAGAAGTGCTATGGCTGGATCAAAGGATCAGTCTTTTATCGCCCTTTGGGCATAGTTCCAAATTGCCCTCCAGAATGGTTGGATCAATTCACAACTCCACCAGCAATGAATTAATGTCCCAACTTTGCCACATCCCCTCCAGCATTCATTACTTTCCTTTGCTGCCATGTTGGCCAATCTGCTAGGTGTGAGGTGATACCTCAGAGTTGTTTTGATTTGAATCTCTCTGATTATAAGAGATATAGAACACTTTTTCATGTGCTTATTAATAGTTTTGATTTCTTTATCAGAAAATTGCCTATTCATGTCCCTTGCCCATTTATCAATTGGAGAATGGCTTGATTTTTTGTACAACTGCTTTAGCTCTTTATAAATTTGAGTAATTAGACCTTTGTTAGAGGTTTTTGTTATGAAGATTGTTTCCCAATTTGTTGCTTCCCTTCTAATTTTAGTTGCATTGGTTTTGTTTGTACAAAACCTTTTTTATTTGATGAACTGAAAATTATTTATTTTACATTTTGTGACTCTTTCTAAGTCTTTCTTGGTTTTAAAATCTTTCCCTTCCCAAAGATCTGACATGTATACTATTCTGTGTCACCTAATTTACTTATAGTTTCCTTCTTTATATTCAAGTCATTCACCCATTCTGAGTTTATCTTGGAGTAGGGTGTGAGATATTGATCCAAACCTAATCTCTCCCATACTGTCTTCCAATTTTCCCAGCAGTTTTTATTAAATAGTGGGTTTTGGTCCCAAAAGCTGGGATCTTTGGGATTATCAGAGCCTGTCTTGCTGAGGTCTCTTACCCCAAGTCTATTCCATTGATCCTCCTTTCTGTCTCTTAGCCAATACCAAATTGTTTTGATGACTGCTGCTTTATAGAATAGTTTGAGATCTGGGACTGTAAGTCCTCCTTCCTTTTTTTTATGATTTCCCTAGATATCCTTGATCTTTTGCTTTTCCAAATTAACTTTGTTAGTTTGTTTGTTTTTTCTAATTCAGTGAAAAATTTTTTTGAAGTTCAATGGGTATAGCACTAAATAGATAAATAAGTTGGGGTAGGATGGTCATTTTTATTATATTGGCTCGTCCTACCCATGAGCAGTTAATGTTTTTCCAATTGCTCAAGTCTAATTTTAGTTGTGTGGAGAGTGTTTTGTGGTTGTGTTCATATAGTTCCTGTGTTTGTCTTGGCAGATAGATTTCTAAGTATTTTATATTATCTCGGGTGACTTTAAATAGAATTTCTCTTTCTAATTCTTGCTGCTGAACTGGGTTGGAGATATATAGAAATGCTGATGACTTATGTGGGTTTATTTTTATCCTGCAACTTTGCTAAAGTTGTTGATTATTTTGACTAGCTTTTTGGTTGATTCTCTAGGATTCTTTAAGTAAATCATCATATCATCCGCAAAGAGTGACAGCTTGGTCTCCTCATTGCCTATTTTAATACCTTCAATTTCTTTTTCTTCTCTAATTGCTACTGCTAGTGTTTCTAGTACAATATTAAATAATAAAGGTGATAATGGGCATCCTTGTTTGACTCTTGATTTTATTGGGAAGGCTTCAGGTTTATCCCCATTGCAGATGATGTTTGCTGATGGTTTAAGATATATACTGTTTATTATTTTTAGGAAAGGCCCTTCTATTCCTATACTTTCTAGTGTTTTCAATAGGAATGGGTGTTGTATTTTATCAAAGGCTTTTTCTGCATCTATTGAGATAATCATGTGATTTTTGTTGGTTTGCTTGTTGATGTGGTCAATTATGTGGATGGTTTTCCTAATGTTGAACTATCCTTGCATTCCAGGTATGAATCCTACCTGATCATAGTGGATAACACTTGTGATGACTTGCTGGAGTCTTTTTGCTAGTATCCTATTTAAGATTTTTGTATCTATATTCATTAGGAAGATTGGCCTATAGTTTTCTTTCTCTGTTTTAACCTGCCTGGCTTTGGGATCAGTACCATGTTCACGTCATAAAAATAATTTGGTAGAACCCCTTCTTGGCTTATTCTGTCAAATAGTTTGTATAATATTGGGATTAGTTGTTCTTTGAATGTTTGATAGAATTCATTTGTGAATCCATCTGGACCTGGGGATTTTTTCTTAGGGAGTTCTTTAATGGCTTGTTCAATTTCTTTTTCTGATATGGGGTTGTTTGGGTAATTTATTTCTTCCTCTTTTAGTCTAGGCAATTTATATTTTTGTAAGTATTCATCCATATCACCTAGATTGCCATATTTGTTGTCATATAATTGGGCATAGTAGTTTTTAATGATTGCCTTAAATTCCTCTTCATTAGAGGTGAGGTCTCCCTTTTCATCTTGGATACTGTCAATTTGGTTTTTTTCTTTCCTTTTTTTAATTAGACTGCCTAGTACTTTGTCTATTTTATTTGTTTTTTAAAAGTGCCAGCTTCTAGTCTCATTTATTAAATCAATAGTTTTTTGACTTTCAATTTTATTGATTTCTCCTTTGATTTTTTAGGATCTCTAATTTAGTCTTCATCTGAGGATTTTTAATTTGTTCACTTTCTAGTTTTTTAATTTGCATGCCCAATTCATTGACCTCTGCCCTTCTTAATTTGTTTATATATAAACTCAAGGATATAAATTTCCCCCTGAGTACTGCTTTGGCTGCATCCCATAGGTTTTGAAAGGATGTCTCACCATTGTCATTTTCTTCAATGAAGTTGTTAATTGTATCTACGATTTGTTCTTTAACTAGCTGGTTTTGGAGAATCATATTGTTTAATTTCCAATTAATTTTTTATTTCTCTCTCCATGTTCCCTTACTAATTATTATTTTCATTGCATTGTGGTCTGAGAAGGTTGCACTTATTATTTCTGCCCTTTTGTACTTGTTTGCAATGATTTTGTGCCCTAATACATGGTCAATTTTTGTGAATGTACCATGTTCTGCTGAAAAGAAGGTGTATTCCTTTTTGTCCCTATTTATTTTTCTCCACATGTCTACTAACTCTAATTTTTCTAAGATTTCATTCACTTCTCTCACCTCTTTCTTATTTAATTTTTGTTTGATTTGTCTAATTCAGATAGAGGAAGGTTCAGATCTCCCACTAGTATAGTTTTTCTATCTATTTCATCCTTGAGCTCCTCTAGTTTCTCCTTTAAAAATTTGGATGCTATGCCATTTGGTGCATACATATTGAGTACAGATATTACCTCATTATCTATACTGCCTTTTATCATGATGTAATTACCTTCCCTATCTCCTTTAACTATATTTATTTTTACTTTGGCTTTGTCAGATATCATGATTGCAACTCCTGTCTTCTTTTTATCAGTTGATGCCAAATAGATTTGGCTCCATCCTCTTACTTTCACCCTATGTGTATCTACCTTCCTCATGTGTGTTTCTTGCAGACAGCATATGGTAGAGTTTTGGATTCTAATACACTCTGCTATTCGCTTGCTTTTTATGGGTGAGTTCATTCCATTCACATTCAGAGTTATGATTACTAGCTGTGTATTTCCCAGCATTTTGATTTCTACTCCTAGTCCTGCCTTTTCTTCTTTCACTATTTCCTTCTACACCAATGTTTGTTTATAATCAGTCCCACTAGTTTCCACCCTTATTTTACTTCCCTTTCTTCCCCCCTCCCTTCTTATTCCCCCCATCTTTCCCCTATAGTCTTTTTAAAATTGCCCCCCACCCTCTCCCTCCCTTGTACTGCTTTTCTCCCCACCAGTCCCTTTTTTACCTTTCTACTCCCCTATAGGGAGCAAATCTATTCTCTGCCGCAATGGTTGGATTGTTTTTCCCTCTTTGGGTCAGTTTCAAAGCACGTAAGAGTTGAGTATTTCCTATCTCCAACCTCTTTACCCTTCCAGTGTATCGATGTTCGTGACCTGAGGGCACGGATGACACATGTGGCAGGACACGGCCCACGAGACAGGGCCTGACACATGAGGAGCCCATTCAACCCTAGATACCTTCACACATAGAAACTGTTCCCTACTTTGTTCAGGTTTCTTGAATTACTGTGACATATTACCGTAGGGTGGAATGCATGGCATAGCCAGTCATCACATTCTTTTCAAAGATATTTGCTACTAAGTGCCTTTTCACTTGTATATTAGGGATCATGTCTCATGACGTACCTGGTGGGCCACACCATGTCACGTGACCCTCCCATTACACATGTGCCGATCCAGACACATGTGTCCTTCATGACTGCCACATGTGCCAGCTGCGCCCTCAGGCCATGCGTGTCAGGTTTGACACGGGTTGCCAGAAAGGTCATGTGTGCCAGAAAGGGCGCGCTCGTCAAAGACTGCCATGCCTGTTGGACTGGACACGCATGTCAGAATCAGCATGTGTTGGGCACCTCGTGTCAGAAAGAACACACATGTCGGAAACCCGACACTTGTGTCAGAAAGTCTGGATCGGCACCTGTGTCATGGGAGGGTCGCGTGACATGGCGCGGCCCGCGAGGCACGTCATGAGGCATGATCCCTAATATACAAGTGAAAAGGCACTTAGTAGCAAATATCTTTGAAAAGAATGTGATGACTGGCTATGCCATGCATTCCACCCTACAGTAATATGTCACAGTAATTCAAGAAACCTGAACAAAGTTGGGAACAGTTTCTATGTGTGAAGGTACATATAAATTTACCCCCATTTGTTTCTTTTCCTATTTCTTTTAGTATTAACCTTTTTTTTTAGCTCTGGTTGTATACACACACGTATATCTGTGTACCTATTTATGTCTTGTCCTTTCATCCTATACAATTTGTCACTTTTTGTTTTTTGTTTGTCACAGTTTGTTCCCTCTAAGTGTAATTCTTCTAGCTTCCCAGGTGATAGCAACAGTTTTTAAGAGTTACCAATGACCTCTTTTCTCATAGGGATACCATCATTTTATCTTATTCAGTCTCTTAAAAAATTTTTTTTGTTGTTGTTTTGTTTTGTTTCTCTTTTCCCCCTCTTTTTAATTACCTTTTTGATGATTCTCTTTAGTTCTTGTGCTTGGACATCTGTGCTTGGACATCAAATTTTCTGTTCAGGTCTGGTCTTTTCTTTACAAATGCTTGGAATTCTTCTATTATGTTGAATGACCATACTTTCCCCCATAAGAATATAGTCAGTTTTGATGGATATTTGATTCTTGGTTGTAGACCTAGTTCCCTTGCTTTCCAGAATGCCATATTCCATGCCTTTTGGTCCTTTAGTGTAGATGCAGCCAGATCCTGCGTTATCCTCACTGTGTTTCCATGGTATCTGAATGGCTTCTTCTTGGCAGCTTGTAATATCTTTTCTTTTGTCTGATAGTTTTTGAATTTGGCTATAACATTCCTGGGTGTTGTCAGTTGGGGATTAAATACAGGAGATGATCTGTGGTTTCTTTCAATCTCCACTTTCCCCTCTTGCTCTAAGATATCGGAGCAGTTTTCCTGAATAATTTCCTGTACTATTATGTCCAGGCTTTTTCTTTTGTCATGGTCTTCTGGTATACCAATGATTCTTAAATTATCTGTCCTCAAAAGATTTTCTAAATCTTCTGTTTTGTGAATGAGATGCTTCATAATTTCCTCATTTTTTCATTCTTTTGGTTTTGTTTTATAGTGTCCTGCTGCCTTGTGAGGTCACTTAATTCTAGTTGTTGTTTCTGGTTCTTAAAGACTGAATTTCATCCCTGGCTTTTTGGTCATCCTTCTCCTTCTGGTCTGATTTTTCTTTGGAGGTCATCTTTCATTCTCTTTACCTCACCTATCATCTTCTTTGCCTCATCTTTCATCTCCTTTGCCTCATTTTCAAGCTGGTTGATTTTGGCTTTCAAGACACTATTTTCTCATTTTAGTTCAAGTGCCTCTGTTTCCAGATGACTTATCTTAATTTTTAAGTTCTTTTCCCAATTGTCTTCAGCCTCTCTTAATTGTGTTTTGAGTTCTTCCACAGGCAGCCTGAGGCAGGGTAATCCAGGCCAAGTTAGAAGTGGACCAGGTTAAATTCTCAGTGAAAAAAACTGAGTGGATGGGAAGGAACAGAGACAGAGACAAAGAGACACAGAAATGGGCAGAAAGTGAGTGTGTGAAAAGAAAGAGAGAAATGGAGGAGTGAGAAAGGAAGGAAGGAAGGAAGGAAGGAAGGAAGGAAGGAAGGAAGGAAGGAAGGAAGGAAGGAAGGAAGGAAGGAAGGAAGGAGAGAGGGAGGGAGGGAGGGAGGGAGGGAGGAAGGAAGGAATGTAGGAAGGAAGGAAGGAAGGAAAGAAGGAAGGGAGTGAGTGAGTGAGGGAGGGAGGGAGGGAGGGAGGGAGGGAAGGATTGAATGAGATTTTTAAATGTTAAAGACATTTGTCTTAACTCATTGAAATATGTGTAGCAGAGCAATTTAAGATTGCACTTTTTTCTTTCCCACTTTCTCCATAGATATTTACAGGTGAGTAATTGGCTTTCTCTAGGAAATCCCTATTATGCTGGATGGGTAGGATAGCCATATTCATTACCCCAATGGAGATGGGGGAACTGAGAGACAAGAGAAAAAACACCAAAAAACTTTGTAAAGCTTCTAGAATCTTGGAAATGCTTACTACACTAAAAACAAAACAAAACAAAAATATTCTGCCTTGATTCCAACTGCTGACAAAATTAAAAATTAATTTATTTAGGTATATATTCATAATGCTATCTTACACCTAGAGAACACTTTTGATGTCTAGAAAGCATCTCATGTGCATTCTCTCTTTTGTTGTTTAAAAGAAGACTTTGGAGTTACGTGTTTCCTTCTGGTACCAGTGACTAAGGCCTGCTTTAATACACAACACAGAAGGACTGTGTATCTGACCCTTAGGAAAACTGTGAAGGCTGAAAAGCTTAGGAACCCCAGCAAATGGAACATGCAGAACAGAAGCCCCCTTATCCAGAATCCACTACCTCTAGAGACAATCCATTCCAATTTTGGACAGCTCAACTTTTCAGTAAGTTGTTCTTTACATTGAACCAGTAATTTCTTTGTAATGTGTTCACCCATTGGTCTAAATCACAATTCCTTGGATAATTCCAGATAGTCCATGAACTTAGAAGGGAGAAATATATCTGCATTTCCCCTAACCTCTAACAGAATTTTATAATTCCTTCAATCGTTTGAAAACCATTATTCTGAGAGGGGGTCCATGGACTTCCCCAGATTGCTAAAGGGGTTCACATTACAACAAACATAGAGAATACCTGCTTCTTAGAGAATTTGACTGTGGAATTTGCAAAATGTAATGACTATACCAAATTCTTCTCATAAATAGGAAGACTATAGAAATTCACAGAAATAAATTATTTCTGTTTTTAATAGATAAAAGTCATATGCCTCTGTGCCAAACACAGCACTATAGATGATAACTTCACAGAATACAGAGTTAGACGGAACCCCTGAGACCACATACTCCAACTCCAACATCCCCTCTCCAACCTCTAATGAGAAGGAAAGCCCAACTTCTTAAGGCATTCCAGAGACAACTCTGGTCTTTTTGTTTTGTTTTGTTTTCCTGACACCAAATGAAAGTCTATTCTCTGTAACTTCCATCCATTTCTCCTTTTGGATCATAATTTTAACACCAATACCCTAGATGTTCTACTTTGATTGGCTCTATAGGAAATTGTTTTCCTTGATGGTGATGTTGAATAATTATTTCATTTGTTTTATTCAGAGCTAAATCACTTGTCTACTGTCTTGGGAATCTTTGAACAAACAGGAAAACTCAGAACCACTTTCCCCTGACTCTGCTCCATCAAAAAATGTACCTGTCATCATTCACTTCCATCCAGACACATAGGTCTCTGTTTGTGGATGATGTCATCAGAGTAGTCCTGATTGAACACGAGTGACTGTTTCTTCCTTTCTCCATTTGTGCCTGCCTCTCTCATCGGTCTGCATCACTCAGCACCATTTGTCTTCTAGTGTGATTTCCCAGACATCACAGGCTGGATGGAAGCCACCAACACCGTAGCTCTCTCTCTCTGCTCTGCATCAGCCCTTTCTCCCTTCTAGGAGTCCCCATTGTCAAGACAGAAGGAGGCTATGGCTTCAGGTGTGAACAAGTAAAGGTTTTCCCAAAGTTCCACATCCCACCTTTGGGGATATACTCATATATACAAACTACATATGTAGACACATGCATGGATATGTAGAGACAGATATTCATCTATGATCACTGGAGTATGTGTGCCCAAAGAAGCATATGTATGTCCATACATGTGTATGTAAAGCATGTATGTCTGGGTATTTCTATGTAGGTATAGGGATATGAGTGTGGGAACTAGACTGGTGATTTCTTTGATATAGAGAACTCGCAGATGAGGCAGTTCGCTCTACTAATGTAGGCTGACATCTCTGCAACTTATAGCATTAGAGAGCTGACTTGAGGCACAGAGACATTAAGTGACTTGTATAGGATCACACAGCCAATATGTGTCAGAAGCAGAACTTAAACACAGGTCTTTATCCACTATACCAACCATCTCAGTTGGATGTTTTTATTTGTTTTATATATACATGCATATATGTATATTTCACATAAAATGAAAAGTGTTCTACAAGTATAAAATGATGTTACATATATATACCCATGTGGATATATTTATTTATAATATAATAATTACTAGTTATATAATGAATATATAAATAATATATGATTAATGTGTTATAATATTGATGTGTTTATATATATATATATATATATAATGAAGAGTGCTCTATAAATACAAAATATTATTACACCCATAATGAGATCCATACATTTATATGATATACATCTAGATACTCATATGATTGAATATGAATATAAATAATAAAGCATTTATTAAGCACTCCCTAGGTGCCAAATATCACACTAAGAGTTGAGATAAAAATATCAGGACAAAGAAAGATATATATGATCCCAAAGAGAGCAAACATAGACTCCTAGTTAATTGGAACCCAGGTCTTCCTAACTCCAAGCTGAGCACTGGGCACCCTCTCTCTCTTCTCCAGATTGCCTCATCTTTCCTTTTACCCCCATTTCTACTTGCCCCACCCCCTATAGTCAGGGAGGAAAAGGAGGAGGAAGAGGAGGATGGAAGAAGAGGAGGAGGAAGTAGTGGTGGTGGTGGTGGTGGTCATGGTCTTGGTGGTTGTGGTGGTATTGGTGGTAGCAGCAGTGACAGTAGTAGTAGAAGAAGTAGTAGTAGTACTAATAGCTAACTTTTCTAAAACACTTATACTTTCTCCCTTTTATTTTCTGTCCTAGAGAGACAACCCAGTTCCTTTATCCAGTCTTTGTATAAGCCGACTCCCCATTTCACTGTGTTGCTAACTTTTTTGTTGCCCTCTACTTATTCACGGGAAAGGTGAATAAGCTCTGGACATGTGACTTCATTATTCTGAAGAAACCCCCAGGATGGGAATTCCATTCACCAATGAAGATCCAGAATTCTGGAATATTTACAGTTTTTAATATTTACTCAGGGTGTAGGGAGATGAAGAGACATTTTTCCAGTCATTTCAGTTGGATTCTATGGGACTCTTTGGGGTTTCCTTGGCAATGATACTGGAGGGTTTTTCCAGCTCATTTTACAGATGAGGAAACTGAGGCAAAAAGGTTAAGTGGCCCAAGGTTCCACAGTTAATAAGTGTTTGAGGCCACATTTAAACTCAAATATTCCTAACTCTAGGCCTGGTGCTCTATCCACTGTGCAACCTACCTACCTCTTAGGTGTGTATATATATATATATATATATGCACACATCTATTTATCTATCTATGTATCTGTGTATCTGTCTATCCATCTACTATCTATCTATCCATCTATCTTCTATCTCTCTATATGTATGTGTATATGTATGTATGTGTATGTGTGTATACACCCCATAATTAATATATATATACTTATATATATGAATACACAATATAATATATACATGTATATACATATAATATCTCCCATTAGTATGTAAGCATCGTTCAAGGAGAGATTGTTCAATTTTTGTGTATTCCCAGTCCCTAGCACAGTACTTGGCACATAGTAGGGGCTTAACAACTTCTCAATGATACGCTGGTAGGAAAAATTGCATGTGCATAGGTAAGTATATACATGTGTTATATGTGTATATTAATGCATACATACAAATACACACATTCATGCATGTATGTAAATATATGAACATGCACATGCACACATGTCTCTGTGTATGTAATACATGTGTGTATCCATACCCGTGTTCATTGCATACCTGCATATGTATGAGTATTCCTGCGCACACATCACTATCACTATGTACATGCATGGAGAATATGTATAAATATAGCTCTCTGTAGATGCCTCTTCATATATACATGTACATGAATATGTGTGTCATATACATATTGTATCCATACATTGATGTGTATGCACACACATGTGAAGGACAATGTGGTGTGGTGGATAGAGAGTTGACCTCGATTCACACCCCCCCTCGGCCAGACACTGGCTGTGTGACCCAGAGGTAAATCGCTTACTCTCTCTGTGCCCTCGATTTTCCAAGATTAGAAGTGACAGGAAAGGCGATCACTTGCATGGGGAAATGGAATTTTCTCCCTAGGGAGCTGACTTTCCCAACTAAATCATGCCAGGACAGAGATCCCTGGGCACGCCTCTGCAGGTGCCTGGTGCGCACAACTGCACTTGTAAGATGCGATTTGGGGCATCAGAAAGCACACTCGACTTGGAGTCCAGAGGACCTGGGTTCACTTTCTCCATGGCCTCATCTCCGTTGCCTCATCTTTAAGACGAAGGTAATGAGGTCTCTGCTGCTTATCTCATCCAAATATTTATTTGCTGTTCAGTTGCAGTCATGTCTGACTTTGTGACCCTATTTCAAGTTTTCTTGGCAAAAATACCGGAATGATTTTCCATTTCTTTCTCCAACTCATTTTACAGAGGAGGAACTGAGGCAAATGGGGTGAAGTGGCTTGGTCTGAGGTAGGATTTGAACCCAAGTCTTCCTGCCTCCAAGTCCAGGAGTCTATCCACTGCCCTACTTAGCTGCCTCATCCCAATATTGCAAGAAACAAAAGAGAGAACACCCAGAGATGACAAGTTACATGCCTACAGATAACACGGGTTGTCCCCAAAAACTTAGGTAGTCGGATGTCAGTTGGGCTTTCCTATAGACATTTATCTATAACTCGCATCTCCTACAATATCCCTGTGAGGTAAGCGGTGTGAGGGGGGTTATCACAACCTTTTTCCAGGTAAGGAAACTAAGGCTAAGACAGCTTAAACAACTGCTTCCAGTCACATGGCTTGTCAGTGACAGACCTGAATTCCAGTCCAGTTCTTCTGACCATTGCCATGTAGGAAGCTCTTTGAGGATGGAGACCATCTTTGCCTTCATTTGGATTTGTATCCCCAGCTTAGCAGAGTGCCTCACACAGAGTAAACACACACAATGCCCTTTTACCGACTATTGACTACACCTCTAGCATCCATCTGGGTGAGTGGATCCCACATTCTTTGTGTTGTCCCCACGTTTTTCTGGCTCCCGTGAGCCTGGCCAGATTTCTCCCAAGCCAGCACTGAGAACATTTAGATTTGGAACTTGGCAGTGGTCTGCCCAATTTTACAGGGGAAATGGAAATGAACTGCTGCAGATCCACTTAAAAGAGGACTTGTTAAGATCCTCGATGAGCAGGAAGCAGGGACCAGGTACTCCAAAGGGTTTGCTCTGAGCAAAAGCCACAGGTAGTGTTGGCCGGGCTATTAAGAGCCCACAGGACACACTGGGCAGGGGAGAAAACTTTATAACCAATGGAGTTTTTATCTTAGACAATCTCTCTCTCTCTCTCTCTCTCTCTCTCTCTCTCTCTCTCTCTCTCTCTCTCTCTCTCTCTCTCTCTCTCTCTCTGTCTGTCTCTGTGTCTCTCACTCTTTTTCTCTCTCTGTCTGTCTCTGTCTCTCTTTCTCTTTCTCTGTGTGTGTCTAATTTTCTCTGTCTGTCTCTCCTTCTATCGCTCTCTCTGTCTCTGTTTCTGTCTCTGCCTCTCTGTATCTGTCTCTGTCTTTCTTTGTCTCTCTCTGTCTCTGCCTCTACCCCCTCTCTCATGCTCTCTCTCTCTCTCTCTCTCTCTCTCTCTCTCTCTCTCTCTCTCTCTCTCTCTCTCTCTCTCTTTCTCTCGGTCTGTCTGTTTCTGTCCCTCTCTGTCTCTGTCTCTGTGTCTCTTTCTGTCTCTGTCACTCTTTGTCTCTGTCTGTCTCTGTCTCTCTTTCTCTGTGGGTGTCTAATTTTCTCTGTCTCTCCTTCTATCATTCTGTCTCTGTTTCTGTCTCTGTCTTTCTCTGTCTCTGTCTGTCTGTCTCTGTCTCTGTCTCTCCCCCTCTCTCATGTGCTCTCTGTCTCTGTCTCTGTCTCTGTCTCTCTCTCTCTCCCCCTCTCTCTCTAACTCCTCTCTGTCTCTCTGTCTCTGTCTCTGTCACACAATAGTTATCATTTTAAAGAGAAGAAAACAGATTTCCAGAGGGTAAAGGACCTGTCCAAAGTTCCATGGTCAATAAATAACAGAGCTGGAATTTGAACTCTTGTCTCATAAACTTTATATCCTGTGTTTTTCCCCTTCTGGCCCTGCTACTGACTTTCTCAATTTCAAAACCAAAAAGACACATATAGAGGCATAGATTTAGCATCAGAAAGGATGTTAGAGGCCATCTAGTCTAACCTCTTTTTTTTTTCAGATGAAGAAACTGAGGTTGGGAGAGATTGAGTCATTTTCCCTCAGTTACACAGGTAGTAAATTAAAAGGGCAGAATATGAACAGAGCTCCTTAGATTTCAGGGTTACTTCCAGTGGACTGCACTAATTTTTCCCAAATAGGGTATTCCAAAAGTTTGATATTTTGGGGACACCCTGTATATACAGACCCAGAAAGATATAGCTTGCAAGTATATGCATATATATCCATATAGGGTATACGATAGCATACATACATAGTATTCTATATCTTTGTGTACGTATATAATAGCATAACAAATCCATTTTAGAACCTAAAGTCTAAAACCTAAGTCAACAGTCGCTTTATGTTTTTTAGCAAACACTCTTAGCCTTGTGTCGGGGCCTTATTGTCTCCACCTTTTGAATAGAAGCCTTTAAAATATGCCTACAAATAGAGAGATCTGAACACCGTGTCAAATCTATTGGGGCTGTATGTTTAAACACCTGCTTCTCATCATCAATCCTTCATAATATTGTTAAACAATCATTAGATTTATGATGACTAATGAATCTAAATATGGTCTTCCTTGAGATGTACTTGGTTGCACATAATGAGTAGCCCATTGATAGAATATTAAATCAATTTAATTAAAGGGGTATCCAAGCATTCCTCCATGTAATGCTCACTCTAATAAAAAGGGCGGGGGGCGGTTATCATGTTTGTTACCATTGCTTCCTGTTTTTACCACTGATTGGAGCATCTGGGCAAATTACAAGACCTTGAATCAGGAAGACTTCAGCTCAAGGCTAAGTTCTGTGATTAGCCTTTTTCAATTGTAGTCTTCTGGGCTGTAAAAGAAGGATCATAATACATGCACTGTCTACCCCAGGGGGTGGGAGGTCGAGGATTAAATGGGAGAACCTTTCACCTGATTTGTAACTATAAATCAATTATCGTCAATATTGCTTTTGGTTAAGAAGATGTTTGCCTCATCCAATAGCAAGCCAGTCTTTGTGCCAGATGCCTTTTCAAGTTTAGCCTCAATGCCCCCAGAAAGAGAACTATATAGATTTCTGTCTTCTCCACTAGAGAATTCAATAAAAATCTGGGAGGAACTCTTTGGCATGCTCTCAAAACCTGTCAGTAGAAGCTGCACATAAGATCAGAGAGCAAAAGCTGAAAAGCACTTAGAAGGTCATTTCAGTCCCAAAGTGCCTGATTTAACAGAGGAGGAAACTGAGCCCCCCAAAGGGGAAGTGGCTTGCCCAGGGTCACACATGAATGGTGGTAGACATGGTGATTTCAGCCCGTGTCCCCTGATGCCAAATGAAATCTTGTTTCCATGGCTGCTTGCTGCCTCCTAGCTGCCAGATTCACCACAGAGGAAATAGTTCCCATGCTCCCCCATCCAAGAAGGGTCTGAGCACCACAGAGAGTGTGCTTAATGGTGAAGGAGAGGAAATAAACTGAAAAGTAAATGGCTACTCTCCTCTTTTTTCTATTCTCTGTCTCTCTTTTGCTTCCTACCTTTCTGTCTCTATATCTCTCTCTGTCACTCCTTGCCTATATCTCTGTCTCTCAGTCTCTTCTCTTTCTCTCTGTGACTGTCTATCCATCTATCTGTTTGTCCTTCTGTCTCTCTCCCTCCCTCTTTTCCTTCCCTCCCTCATTGTAAAGTCCACATAGCCTCATGTACCAAGTATATACAACTTGAACTGAGAGATGCCACCGAATGTGAATAATTGAATAATTGGGCACCAAGGGTTCTATTTTAATTATATAAAAGTAATTTTTGATAGCAATGTAAGTCCATATTAAGCTAATAATTGCTACTAATAGTCCATGTATTTCATCCTCAATTTATTCTACCAATGTATCATTGAGAAGTTTTTAAGCCCCTACTATGTGCCAAGCACAGTAACACAAAAATTGAACAATCTCTCCTCAAAAGATGCTTACTTACTAATGGGAGATCATATATGTGTATACATGTATGCACACATATATTTACATGCATGTGTATTTATGTGTGTTCATATATACATGCATGTATTTGGGGGTATGTATACCTACATACACATATACATGCTAAGAGATAGGTAGGTGTCACAGTGGATAGAGCACCAGACCTAGAGTTAGGAAGATTTGAGTTCAAATATGGCCTCAGACACTTACTAACTGTAGCACCTTGGGCAAGTCACTTAACCTTTTGGCCTCAGTTTCCTCATCTGTAAAATGAGCTAGAAAAACACTCTAGAGTCAGTGTCAAAGAGTCACAGAGTCCAACTGAAATGCCTGGGAAAATGCCCCTTCACCCTAAGCAACTATTGAAAACTGTAAATATTCCAGAATTCTGGATCTGCATTGGTAAATGGAATTTCCATCCTGGGGGTTCTTCAGAATAATGAAATCATACGTCCAGAGCTTATTCACCTTTCCCGTGAATAAGTAGAGGGCAACCAAAAAGTTAGCAACAGAGTGAAACGGGGAGTCAGCTTATACAAAGACTGGATAAAGGAACTGGGTTGTCTCTCTAGGACAGAAAATAAAAGGGAGAAAGTATGTGTTCTCATATAACTTAAGAGATTTCATCAAGAAGTACATTTTGTGCCATATTTTTCCATAAATTGTTTTGAGTGGAATAATATAATAATAATAGAATTTATATAGTGCTTTAAGATTTACATAGCACTTTTAAAATGCTATTTTATACTAAAAAATTATTTTACAGATGAGAAAACTGAGTCATGGAGAGAGTGAGTGATTTGCCCAGGGTCACTCAACTACTAAATATTTTGTTGTTATATTTGAACTCAGAACTCCCTGATTCCAAAGTCAATGTTCTATCCACTGAGTCATTTCACTATATAGGTAGATTTTTTTCAAATAAAAACAAAAAAGAACTATTTGATGGAAGAGGTTAATTGATAACCTAGTGAGCTCTCTGTCTCTAGAGACAATTAGTCAGAGAATTTAGAAGTCAGAAAAGTCAGGGGCAGCTGGGTAGCTCAGTGAATTGAGAGCCAGGCTCAGAGATGGGAGGTCCTAGGTTCAAATCTGACCTCAGATACTCCCTAGATGTGTGACCCTGGGCAAGTCATTTAACCCCCATTGCCTAGCCCTTACCATTCTTCTTCCTTGGAACCAATACACAGCATTGATTCTAAGATGTAGGGCAAGGGTTTAAAAGAAAAAGTCAGAAAAGTCACAGGAAAGATTTTATGCTGTGCAAAAGGAGATCCAAAATGAACTCTGATGTCCTGTCCAACTCAATGCTAAGATTCTCCATTCAATACAATGTGTCTGCCAAAGTGAATACTTTTTCCTTTTTAATTTGCACTTTCCCTCTTTTGATGATAAAAAATCATTCTGAAAACCCTATGTCTTTCTGTTTGCAAGGTCCACTCTTTATCCACTATAATACACTTCCTGGCACATACTAGGTGTTTAACAAGTATTTTGTGATTGGTTGATTAATTCAAAGGATAATCAGTTTATTTTAAGAAGTGGTACAAGGAACAGCTTCAAGGCCATAAAGGTCCAGGAAGAGAGGTTGGTTGTGTGGTAGATGCACCAGGAATTAAGGGTAACAAATGGGCAGCCTGAGTGTCCATGGAGTGCTAACAGAGCCACATGAAGGCTCTAGATCCTTTAAAGCATAAATGTTCTCTCAAGGAAAGATAGAGGAGCAAGGGTACAAGTTATGTAAAAGGAAACTCCTATGGAAGGGATGGAGACCACTCAGTAAGATCATAGACCAATCCACAGAAAGATTAGAGTGACTTCACAGAGATCATGAATTTAGAGCTGGAAGGAATATTAAATATGGTAGAATCCAACTTCCTCCTTTGATCATTGTGAACCCTGAAGTTTAGAGATTAAAAATGATGGACTAAGGTTCACAGGCAGCTGATTTCACAGAATCATAAGAGGTGAGATGGGCTAGTAGCCATCTAGACCTATCTGTACCCAAAGTTGAATCCCTCGGACCAAACCCAACAAACAATCATCCAGTTATCCTTAGGAGGTCTCTACTGGAAACAGCTAGGTGACTTGGTGGATAGAGTGACAGGCCTAAAGTCAAGATGACCTTGGTTAAAATCTGGCCTCAGGTACTTCCTGTTTGTATGACTCTAGCTAAATCACTTCACCCCCACTGTCTAGCCCTTACTGCTCTTCTGCCTTGGAACCAATGCTTGTATCAATTTCACGACAGATGATAAGGATTTATTTTTTAATCCCTTAGTTTCCATCTTAGAATCAATACTCTGTATTGATTCCAAAGCAGAAGAGTGGTAAGGACCAGACAATTGGGGGTGAAGTGACTTGCCCAGGAAGTATCTGAGGTCAGATTTGAACCTAGTACCTCCCATCTCTAGACCTGGATCTCAATCCACTGAGCTACCCAGCTGTCCCCAGGATTTATTTTTTTTTTAAAGCCTCTAGTGAAAGGAACTCACTACTTCCTGAGGCAGCACATTGGACAGCAACCTTAATTCAGCTTTCTGCATGGGCTTCCTATTGTTCTTTGGCGTCAGACATAATGAGTCTAAAATCTCTTCTACATAATAGCTTTTTGACTATTTGAAGACACTCCTCATGTACTTCCTGATTCTTCTTTTTTTTTCTAGGCTAAATATTCCCAAATACTTAAATAGATTATCACATCTTCTTGGGACTCTTCACCACAAATTTTGCAATATGAAAGAATAGAGAGAGAAATCAAGACTCTGGAGCCAAGCAGAGCAGTCAGCAGGGTTATAAGCTCCAGAGTACTGGTTTCTCTCTTAATATAGTCTAAAATTGGGTTAGCCTTTTTTGAGTTCCACATCACATCGTTCATCACTCCTGTTAATTTTGAGATACTCTAATCTTCAGATGGGGGAGGGAGGTTTTTTTCTTTGATATAAGACATGATACATAATACACGTTAGACTTTTCATTTTCAAGTAGCAGAATTGGGATTTGAACCCAACCTCCCTAAATCCAGTGGTTTTTCCACTATATCACTGGTTCTCAAAGGTATGTTGGGAGGACCTATGACCCTTTCTGAAGGTCCATGGTGCCAAAACTATCTTCATAATAATGCTAAATTTTAACTTCTAATAAATTCTAACAACTAAGTCAACATAAACAAAAATTTTTGAAAGGGAGTTCCAATCACTGCTCCAAGAGAATACGAATACATGTTTTACAAATAATTCCCTGAAATATATACTCATATCATTTTGAGTTTAATCCAAATTATTAACATTTTTTAAGCCTAGACAATAAATCAAGCCCTGATTTGTAGCTGATTTCTGAGATATAAATCCTTACCCTGAAATGTTAATACAATTCTCAGGAGGTGGTTCAAGTTGGTTCCAATATATCACTACCCTGCTCTGTCATGCTCTGAGAGAGAGACCTACTGGATTCATTAAAATCCAGACCTTCCTGCGTCTCCAACCAAGAATCAACTACCCAGCAAAACTGACTATATACTTCCAGGGGAAAGTATGGGCATTCAACAAAATAGAAGATTTCCAAGCATTTGCTAAGAAAAGACCAGAACTTAGTGGAAAATTTGATATCCAAGCACAGAAAGCAAGAGAAACATGAAAAGGTAAATATGAAAGAAAGAGAAAAGGAGATAAATCTTATCTTTTGCTTTAAGTCAAACTCTCTTCTATAAGGACTACATTTACATCAAATTATAAATATTAATATGTGGGGAAAATGTTTTGTGTAACTCAAAAATTGTATGCATCATAAGAGTAGTTAGAAGAAACATGCATAGGGAAAGATTGGGGCATTAAGAAGATTTGGGGAAAGTGGGGGCAAAGAAAGGAAAAGGGAGTCGATAACACTAAGATTTACTTCAAGAAATAGGGGGGGGACTTAATAGAATAATCTTTCCCATATAAAGATACACATGGGAAGGGGAGGGGAAGAACTCTCATATGAGAAGGAGAGGAAGAGAGCGTGAAGTGGAATTACTAAAACCTTACTCTCAGTGAAAGCAAATCTGAGAGGGAAGAACATCTAGATCCAGTGGGATCCTGAATTCTATCTTATCCATTAGGGCAAGAAAGAAAGGAAAATTAAGGAGGGGGAGGGGAGAGGGAGTAATAAAAAGGGAGGGAAGGAGAGGGGGGAGGGGAAGGGAGCATAAAAAGGGAGGGGCTAGAAAGGGAAGCATCTCAAGGGAGGGGACTAAGGGGACTGACCTAAAGTAAATCACTGGTTCAAAAGGAGATAGCTAAAGAAGAAAGGTCAGAACTAGGGGAAGATATCAAAATGCCAGCGAATCCACAAATGACAATCATAACTTTGAAAGTGAATGGGATGAACTCACCCATAAAACGTAGACGAATAGCAGATTGGATTAGAACCCAAAACCCTACCATATGTTGTCTTCAAGAAACACATATGAGGTGGGTTGACACTCACAAGGTTAGAATTAAAGGTTGGAGTAAGACCTTTTGGGCCTCAACTGATAGAAAGAAGGCAGGAGTTGCAATCATGATATCTGACAAAGCCAAAGCACAAATATACCTGATCAAAAGGGAAGATAAATATATTCTGTTAAAAGGGAGTATAGACAATGAGGAAGTATCACTAATCGATATGTATGCACCAAATGGTATAGCATCCAATTTTTTAATAGAGAAACTAGGAGAATTGAAGGAGGAAATAGACAGTAAAACCATATTAGTGGGAGACTTGAACCAACCACTATCAAATTTAGATAAATCAAACCAAAAAATAAACAAGAAAGAGGTAAAAGAGGTGAATGAAATCTTAGAAAAATTAGAGTTAATAGACATATGGAGAAAAATAAATAGGGACAAAAAGGAATACACCTTCTTTTCAGCACCACATGGCACATTCACAAAAATAGATCATACACTAGGTCACAGAAACATGGCACTCAAATGCAGAAAAGCAGAAATAATAAATGCAGCCTTTTCAGATCACAAGGCAATAAAAATATTGATTGGTAAGGGTACATGGAGAGCCAAATCAAAAATTAATTGGAAATTAAATAATATGATACTCCAAAATCGGATAGTTAGAGAAGAAATCATAGGAACAATTACTAATTTCGTTGAGGAAAATGACAATGGTGAGACATCCTTTCAAACCTTATGGGATGCAGCCAAGGCAGTACTTAGAGGAAAATTCATATCCCTGAGTGCATATATTAACAAACTAGGAAGGACAGAGATCAAGGAATTGGAAATGCAAATCAAAAAACTTGAGAATGAACAAATTAAAACCCCCCAGAAGAAAACCAAACTAGAGATCCTAAAAATTAAGGGAGAAATTAATAAAATCAAAAGTGACAGAACTATTGAGCTAATAAACAAGGCTAGAAGCTGGTACTTTGAAAAAAACAGACAAAATAGACAAAGTACTGGTCAATCTAATTAAAAAAAGGAAAGAAGAAAGACAAATTAACAGCATCAAGGATGAAAAGGGGATCTCGCCTTCAATGAAGAGGAAATTAAGGCAATCATTAGAAATTACTTTGCCCAACTATATGGCAATAAATATACCAACCTAGGTGATATGGATGAATATTTACAAAAATATAAATTGCCTAGACTAACAGAAGAAGAAATAGATTTCTTAAATAATCCCATATCAGAAAAAGAAATCTAATAGGCCATCAAAGAACTTCCTAAGAAAAAATCCCCAGGACCTGATGGATTCACCAGTGAATTCTATCAAACATTCAAAGAACAGCTAATTCCAATACTATACAAACTATTTGACATAATAAGCAAAGAGGGAGTTCTACCAAACTCCTTTTACAACACAAACATGGTACTGATTCCAAAACCAGGCAGGTCAAAAACAGAGAAAGAAAACTATAGACCAATCTCCCTAATGAATATAGATGCAAAAATCTTAAATAGGATACTAGCAAAAAGACTCCAGCAAGTGATCAGAAGGGTCATCCACCATGATCAAGTAGGATTTATACCAGGGATGCAGGGCTGGTTCAATATTAGGAAGACTATCCACATAATTGACCACATCAACAAGCAAACCAACAAGAACCACATGATTATCTCAATAGACGCAGAAAAAGCCTTTGATAAAATACAACACCCATTCCTATTAAAAACACTAGAAAGCATAGGAATAGGAGGGTTGTTCCTAAAAATAATAAACATAAAAGTATATATCTAAAACCATCAACTAATATCATCTGCAATGGGGATAAACTAAATCCATTCCCATTAAGATCAGGAGTGAAACAAGGATGCCCATTATCACCTCTATTATTTGACATTGTATTAGAAACACTAGCAGTAGCAATTGAGAGAAGAAAAAGAAATTGAAGGCATTAAAATAGGCAAGGAGGAGACCAAATTATCGCTCTTTGCAGATGACATGATGGTCTACTTAAAGAATCCTAGAGATTTAACCAAAAAGCAAATTGAAATAATCAACAACTTTAGCAAAGTTGCAGGAAACAAAATAAACCCACATAAGTCATCAGCATTTCTATATAATTCCAACACAGCTCAGCAATAAGAACTAGAAAGAGAAATCCCATTCAAAATTACCTTAGACAAAATAAAATACTTAGGAATTTATCTCCAGAGACAAACACAGGAACTATATGAACACAACTACAAAACACTTTCCACACAACTAAAACTAGACTTGAACAATTGGAAGAACATTAACTGCTCATGGGTAGGACAAGCCAATATAATAAAAATGAACATCCTACCCAAACTCTTCTATCTATTTAGTGCCATAACCATGGAACTTCCAAAAAATGTTTTACTGATTTAGAAAAAAACCATAACAAAGTTCATTTGGAAGAACAAAAGATCAAGGATATCCAGGGAAATAATGAAAAAAATATACAAAGGAAGGGGGCAGGGGGCAGCTGGGTAGCTCAGTGGATTGAGAGCCAGGCCTAGAGACGGGAGGTCCTAGGTTCAAATCTGGCCTCAGACACTTCCTAGCTGTGTGACCCTGGGCAAGTCACTTGACCCCCATTGCCTAGCCCTTACCACTCTTCTGCCTTGGAGCCAATACACAGTATTGACTCCAAGACGGAAGGTAAGGGTTTAAAAAAAAAAAAGGAAGGGGGTCTTGCAGTCCCAGATCTCAGACTATATTATAAAGCAGCGGTCATCAAAACAATTTGGTACTGGCTAAGAGACAGAAAGGAGGATCAGTGGAATAGACTGGGGGAAAGCGACCTCAGCAAGACAGTATATGACAAACCCAAAGACCCCAGCTTTTGGGACAAAAATCCACTATTTCATAAAAACTGCTGGGAAAATTGGAGGACAGTGTGGGAAAGATTAGGTTTAGATCAACACCTCACACCCTACACCAAGATGAATTCAAAATGGGTGAATGACTTGAACATAAAGAAGGAAACTATAAGAAAATTAGGCAAACACAGAATAGTATACATGTCAGACCTTTGGGAAGGGAAAGACTTCAAAACCAAGCAAGACTTAGAAAAAGTTACAAAATGCAAAATAAATAATCTGGAATACATCAAATTAAAAATGTTTTGTACAAACAAAACCAATGTAACTAAAATCAGAAGGAAAGCAACAAATTGGGAAGCAATCTTCATAAAAACCTCTGACAAAGGTTTAATTACTCAAATTTACAAAGAGCTAAATCAATTGTACAAAAAATCAAGCCATTCTCCAATTGACAAATGGGCAAGGGACATGAACAGGCAATTCTCAGCCAAAGAAATCAAAACTATTAATACGCACATGAAAAAGTGTTCTATATCTCTTATAATCAGAGAGATGCAAATCAAAACAACTCTGAGGTAACACCTCACACCTAGCAGATTGGCTAACATGACAGCTATGGAAAGTAATGAATGCTGGAGGGGATGTGGCAAAGTAGGGACATTGATTCATTGCTGGTGGAGTTGTGAACTGATTCAACCATTCTGGAGGGCAATTTGGAACTATGCCCAAAGGGCGATAAAAGACTGATCCTTTGATCCAGCTATAGAACTGCTGGATTTGTACCCCCAAAGAGATAATAAGGAAAAAGACTTGTACAAGAATATTCATAGCTACACTCTTTGTGGTGGCCAAAAATTGGAAAATAAGGGGATGCCCATCAATTGGGGAATGGCTGAACAAATTGTGGTATCTGTTGGTGATGGAATACTATTGTGCTCAAAGGAATAATAAAGTGGAGGGATTCCATGGAGACTGGAACAACCTCCAGGAAGTGATGCAGAGTGAAAGGAGCAGAACCAGGAAAACATTGTACACAGAGACTGATATATTGTGGTACAATCGAAGGTGATGGACTTCTCCATTAGGGTCAATGCAATGTCCCTGAACAATCTGCAGGGATCTAAAAAAAAATACTACCCACAAGCAGAGGATAATCTGTGGGAGTAAAAACACCGATGAAAAGCAACTGCTTGACTACAGGGGTGGAGGGGATATGACTGAGGAGAGACTCTAAATGAACACTCTAATGCAAATACCAACAACAGGGAAATGGGTTCGAGTCAAGAACACATGTGATAACCAGTGGAATCATGCATTGGCTATAGGAGAGGGAAAGGTGGGAGGGGGGAGGGGGGAGGAAAAGAAAATGATCTTTGTTTCCAGTGAATAATGTTTGGAAATGACCAAATAAAATAATGTTTAAAATTTAAAAAAAAATCCAGATCCTCTCCCCATCCCATATAGTCTCACCTTGGATATCTCTGGGCTCTCTCAAGACCTCTTCATCATATTCAGGGTAATCTCAGCTATTAGGAGGTTGAAAATAGCAAAGAGAGAGGAGAAATACCACTGACTTATGCATTTGCTTCTGAAATGCATTTATTTTGGCAGGAATATTTTTATTTCTAGTTTCCAGAAGGCAAATGATTCTGTAGTTCATTACATTTACCTCCAAAGCCTAGGCCCCAACAGAAAGAGAAATGCAGCAAAGACAATATCCCTCCCATGCTAAAGGGAAGGTGTGTGGGCAAGAAGGTTACACGATACTAATTACAGGTAATTTTCCCTTCTCCATAGTGATATCAGCAACAATAGACTTCTAGCCCTGAAGTCTTGAAAGCTCCAGGAAAGCTGCCAACTAGGAAAAAAGAAAAGGAAAGGAAAGAAAACAACTTGCAACCCAGAGGTTTCAAAATAGCCCCAGGGGGCTGGGGAGAGGGAGAGAGAGAGAGAGAGAGATAGAGAGAGAGAGAGAGAGAGAGAGAGAGAGAGAGAGAGAGAGAGAGAGAGAGAGAGAGAGAGAAAGAGAAAAGAGAGAGAGAGGGGGGAGGGAGGCTGGCAAAGCAGAAAAATGAATAAGACCCTAAGCAGCAATAGCTAGTGGGGAAACCCTAATCTTATTGGTCATGTTTAAGGGATAATAGGATAGCGATTCTGCTTTAGACAGCTACACAATCCAGCTTCACTGATTACTGTGTGACCTTGGGCAACTCATTTTCTGATGTCTTGAAATAGCAATAATATCTTAGTCACTGAAATCACTAAGTATTTTCATAGAATCATCAATTTAGAGCTGGAAAAGGTACAATTGAATCCACTTCCTCCAACTTGTAATTATAGCAACTGGGACCTGGAGAGTGAAAATGACTTGGGGTGGACTAGATCTCCTCAGAGATCCCTTCCAACTGCCTGTCCTAAAATCCTATGATCTATTATTGTCCCAAGGATGGACTGCTAGCCAGTGATCACCCTAGCTAAAGTCAGAGAGGTTCATCATCAGATTGACCCAAGGGCAATGAATTTTTTGTGCTACATCATGTCTCAAAGACTCTCTTAAGTTTTAAATGAGTTTCAATCTGTTTTAGCAAGGGGGAGACCCACCCTGATGAAAACACAAGTTCTAACTAAGCCAAGGTGACCGGGGCTTTTTATCAGGGTGCCAACTTTAAAAGACTCTGAAAATAGGGGTAGTCCTCTGGAAGTATAGAAAGCACAGAACTGAGTTCCTATGTAATAAGAAGAATTAATTAAAATAGACATCTCCATTCCTCTCCCCATAGGCTCTACTTCAAGTGATTTTTGTCCATGCCCCAGACTTCTTTCCTTTCCATGGCTAGTAGAACCAGCAACATTCTCTGCCCACATCTTAACAAGTTGATTTGATGGTGTATTTCCTGCCACTTTTCCTACACATGGTTTGTTCTGACCTGCATACAAAAATTTATATTCATGACTCTGGCTGTCATTTTTAAAATTTGACTTCTAAAGTCTCTTCAAGATCTTAGTTAATGACAAGGGTAGAAAAAGGTTCCACCAAGGATATCAATTGTTTAGAGATGCCAGGTCCTCTCCAGACCAAACAAACAAGGATTTTAAATCCAGGAAGTGATCAGATCTTAGATCTAGAAACAAGAGGGACCACATAGGTCACAAGTCCACTCCTCTTATTTTAAAATTGTGAAAACTAAGGCTAAGGGAAATGAAATGACTCGTCCAGGAACCCACATCTAGTCTGTATTTTATACAAAGTTTAAACACAAGACTTGCAGATGCTAGGTTCAGTGTTCTACCATGCTACTGAGCATGTTTTTAAAACATTAAAATTTTCTAGTGATTATTGAGTAAGCATCCTTTTTGGCAAATATGTAAATATTTATATGTAAAATATGTAAAAGCAGGTAGAGAATCTAACTACTCATGGTCTTTCAGGAATTTTCAGTCCACTAACAAGTAAAAACTCAGAGGGGGAAGTCAGAAAACTTTGGGGACTTCATGGCCAGCCAGCTAAACTTGGGAACAACTGAAATTTCATCACCATCCCACCTCCATATGTTTGACCAGGGCAATCCCCTGCCCATGCTTAAAAGGTACTCCTTCCTTACCTCCTGCTCCTGGAATACTCAACATCCTTCCAGTCATAGATCAGGTTTTTTCTTATGACTCCCATTTGTTTATGCCCTCTCCCTCTTGAAAATATTTTCATTTACTCTCTATGTACATATTCTAGAACATAATTACCTTGAGGTCAGAAACTTTTTAAATCTTTGTATTCCCAGAACCTAGTTTAATGCTTTGCACTTTTAAACAAGAAACGCCTTACTTTCTGTCTTGGACTGTTTTTTCATTTGGTTCCAAAGCAAAAGAGTGGTATGGACTAGGCAATTAAGGTTAAGAGGCTTGCCCAGGGTCATATAGCTAGGAAGAATCTGGGGTCTGATTTGAATCCAAGACCTCCTATCTCTAGGCCTGGCTCTCTATCCACTGAACCTTCTAGCTATGCCTCCCCTTTTGTTCTTAAGGGCTCACCACCCACTCAGGTTACTCAGTGTTAGAAACAAAAGCTTAATGATGCCATGCAAAGACTGCTCATATTAAAATCAGAAGACCTGGGTTCAAATCCCACATCTGATATATACATTCCGAAGGGTGCCAACCTCCCTCGGATCACCATTTCCTCCTATGTAAAATAAAGGCATTAGAAAATATGGCCCCAAGGTCCCTGTCTGTGATCCTCCACAGATTTTTAAGACAAGGGATCTGAAGTAGAGTTGATCACTTTGCCAAATTTATAAAACCATGATTTTTGAAGTAGAAGGTACGCCAGAAAACATGGGATCCAATGCTCTATTTTTATGTTTGAAGGACTTGAGGTTGATTGGTTAGTTAGTTTGTTGTTGTCTTTTATACGTGAAGAGGACCAAATGACATCATTAGGGTGATGTCTGAGGACTGGTGCATAAACTGGATTTAAGTGAGGCAAAGTTGACAGAGTTGTGAACTTCACTCTCTCTTCCAAAGTCATCCAAGTCCCGTGGCAAATCAAAAGTCAAGATGATTGATGAAGACCTGGGCTGCAGCAGATGACCTCGGCTTCTTCGATGTCTAAGAAAACACTGAGCATTCTGCAGTGCCCATTTTCTCCACCTTCATGACTGCTGGAACAGATTGTTCTCCTTTGTCCATTTTGCCAGAAAATGTCTTCACATGGCTGGGATAGGCTCTCCCCCAGCTCAGTGATGGGTTTGATGCCTGAGATCATTTTCTATCTGGTCTAGCCCCCTGGCCAACACAATTCACTAGGGCATTCCCACTTCACATGCTGCAGCTTCTTGGAGCTACTGATGAGATCTGGGTGGCAGTGGAGAAGAGAAGCAGCCTTCAAAAGGATTCAGTAAGCTCTCACACCATAGGTACAAGTCTTCCCTAAACACCCTGTACATTCCAAAGGACCTGAGATACAGAAGGACCAGATAATTTGTCCAAGGCCCTATAGATGATAAGGAGTAGAGCTAGGTTTGGAACCCAGATCTGCAGACCCTAAAGTCAATGCTCTTTACAATACATTCTACTAGAGCTGTCCAACATTCAGCTTACTGGAGGCCCCAGCAACATTCCCACCCCAGTGTTAGCCTAAATAAGTTAAATGTAATGGGAAATGAGTACCAAAATGTATAAAAATACAATAGGACATAGATTATGTTTTCAAACTAAGTCAATATGCAGCCCACGGAGATCCTTGTGAACAGTTTGGTGGTCTTGTTTCCTTTTGTTTGAAACCTCTGCAGTTACTAATCCAACTTGTTAATTTCTCTCAAATTTAAATTCTCTCCAAATTAATTTTTCATCAAATATTCTATTAACTCTTTATGAAGGCATCAGCGTTCAGCCCAATATCAACAGAAGAGAAAGGATCATCCACTTGGTTATGCCCTCACTGGTTACTGTACTCTAGCTATAAATAACTATGAGGTTAAAACAAAAAGCATCAGCAAAACTCACTTTTGAAAACCAATAAAACAAAAATACAATGCAAGAAAAATCTACTAAGTAGTTGTTTGATTATGGGTATTTTCCTATTCACAGAATCATAAATGTAGATCTGGAAGAGATCTTAGAAGACATCAGGTACAACTAGCTAATTTGACAGATAAGAAAACTGAGGCACAGAGCAATTGACTTCCCCAGGGTCACATGGCCAGTAAGCTTTCAAGATATGATATGAAATACAGATGTGTATGTGTGTATATATACTAGATTTGGGGCCCTATTATTATTATTTTACATTTCAAGAGGGCTCTAGCATTTCTGAAGTTACTGGCAATAACAGTGGGATCTAAAGGTTCAAGAGACCATCTTGGACATTTTGCTTTAAGAAAGGTCAAGGAAAATAGCATGTTTCTAAGATTTCTCAAGTATTCTGGAAATTATCACCACTTAAGTATCCCTGAGGTGGGTAAGGAGGAAGAAAAGGAGAACAGATTTCTTTCTAGTCTCTCTTCCAATACTCTGCCATCAAATGAAACCACTTGGGAATTGGAAATTAGGTACTTTACCCATTTAGGACTCTAGAGTCAGACCTATGCACAGACCAAATAGGGGGCTGCCCTGTAAGGTATGTACTGAGGAATTATGGGAAAGACACTGCGAGACAGAAAGGAAAATGTTGAAGGAAAAGGTTAAAGACATCAGAAGATAAATTTTAGGAAGGAGAAAGTGCTGAAGTTGGAGTTGGAGGACGTGGATTAAAATCCAGATTCTGCCACCTACTCTCCATTGTGAACTTGAACAAGTCACTTAGTTCTCTGAGACTCAGTTTCCTCACCTGTAAAAATGAGGGGATTGAACAGAAAGGCCTGAAAGGTACCTTCCAGCTTTACCTGTAGGATTCACCTACATAATAATTCTGCCTTAAGTCAACACTGCCTATAACATGTATTATTTTTTTCACAACCCTTTTCTGTTTCTTTGACCTTAAAATGAGAGCACAGAAAGAATCCTTAGACTGACTCTATAAAAATAACTAACAATTTGTTTTGTTGCTGGTAGATCAGCTCAGTGATGCAATGGATTGATCCATTAGACTCATCTTCTTTAGTTCAAATATGGCCTCCGACACTTACTAGCTGTGTGACTGTGGGCAAGTTACTTCACCCTGTGGTCCTCAGTTGCCTCATCTGTAAAATGAACTGGAGAATGAAATGACAAACCGTTCCAGGATCTCTGCCAAGAAAATCTCAAATGGGGTCACAAAGAATCAGGCAACAAATGAAAATGACTCAACAACAACAAAAAATGCTAGTGATAACTAAAAATAAATAACATTTATACAGTACTTTAAAGTAAACAAGGTACTTTACATATCATTTAATTTGACCCTTACCCACAATCTGTTAGATTAGTGCTTTTATTATCCCCATTTTACAGATGAGGAAACTGAAGCAGAGAGAAGTTAAGCTACTTGCCCAGAGTTCCCCAGCTAATAAGCAAGTCTTCCTTATTCCAAATATAAAGCACTATCCACTGTGCCACCTAGTTGCCAAAAGATGTGAGTTCATATTCATATCCTGACTCTCCCTTTCACTAATTGTGTGACCAACTGCCCAAGCCTCAATTCTCTCATTCCTAAAATGGGGATGATGATATCTACCTCCCCACTTTGCAGAGTTGCCACAAGCAGATGAAATAATGTACGGAAATTACCAAATCAATGTCAGCTATGATAATTGTTATAAAGTTTCCAAATCTAAGCTAATCAGAAGGCAAAGAATATTAATTCTTTTACTAATGCTTCAATTTTGTGTGATTTTTTTATCTTGGATCTCATGGGGAGATCTTAGACTCATGGGGAGTTTCCAATATGGAACCCCAATCCACTGAGAAAGATTGATGACTTCTCTGTAATTTATAGCCTAAGAGAGTTACCCAGGACACACTGCGTTTAAGTGACTTGCCCAGGATCACACAGTCAATGTATGTCAGATATAGACTTGACCTTACATCCTCTTTGGTTTGATTCCAGCTTTATGTCATCTTGCCTTCACCTTCAAAATGTTTTTTTTCATTTGCTCTCCAAAGAAGTAATCATGCCTTAAAGGACTTGGAAGGCCATGTACAAAGGTCTGCAGAGGAGTTAGGCAAGTACCAAGAGTGTCCTAAGACTATGCTAAGACCATGTGACCCACAAGGGCAATTGCTGCTCTCCTGCTAAGCCCACCATAATGAGTCTGGTGCTGCTGTCATGCTGAGCTGAAGAAACTCAATTTCTCCAATTGCTCTCATGTGACCCTTCCTGAAATACCTGTCCTCCCAAGTCGTCCTCACTTAACACCTGCTGAGAAAAGTAGACTCTTTGGGGGGCTGCCAGCCCCATTACTGACCCCACATTTATTTAGCAACATCCGAAGCCATTACGACCCTTAAATCGTGGTCTCCTCCTCTCAAATTGTGGAAAATAAAGGCTTTGATGTTGATCTTGTGGAGGAAATACTCCACAGAGGAAAAAATACGTGGATGAAACTTGTTCATCTGTCCCACTTACTTATCTCAAGCTTTAAATATGCCTTCTGTGGGATATGATCTTACAATATGTGCTTAATAAAGTCAGGAAAATGATAGCTACAATTACCATAGCACTATCAAAATTGGACACAAAAGTATAATGAGTTATTGTTGATGTTCGCTTGTTACACTTGTGTCTGATTATTCATGACTTCATTTGGAGCTTTCTTGGCATGATACTGAAGCAGTTTGCCCATTTCTTTCTTCTCCTAATTTTTCAGAAGAGGAAATTGAGGCAAACAGGGTTAAGTGACTTGTCCAGGGACATGCATGTTTGTAAGTATCTGAGACCAGATTTGAACCCAGGAAGATGGATCTTCCTAACACCAGAATCAACATTGTACCTACCTACTGACCACCTAGCTGCCTATCCTAAAAATAAAATAGATAGGGAATGCAATGCACCTATGCCTCGATTTTTGCTTAAATGAAAGACTATGAGTACAGAGGACTGCGTAGAATTTTAGACATTTAAGCTGCCTAGACTTGCTTTAATATGCTTTTCTGCTCTTTTGGGGAGAGGGGGGACTTTTTCCAGGAGAGATGGCTCACAGAGATGGCAAGGAAGGAGGGATACAGTATAATGAATAAGTATATAAATCCAAAAAACAAACATAGAGGCTGATCCTGAGGTTTCATCAATATGAGGAACTCCTCAGGCATGGAAAGACCCTCTGCCAATACATATTTGTACTTTTTCTCTGCAGGAGAATTCTTCAGGGTCACATAGGCAAGATGAGTCAAGGAGAAGACTCAAACCCAGGTTTCTTAACTCCCAGGTAAGGCCTCTATTTCCTATGACATGCTGTCTCTTGCAAAGATACTTCATGCATATCATTTGGGATCTACTGCTGCCACCACTAAACTAGGATTATGCTCATCACAGCCCTTATTCTGAGGTCAATCTCCGAGTTGTTCACAGAATCATATAACTAGAGCTAAGTGAGACTTTAAAAGTAATCTGGTGTGGTGGGGGGGAAGGGGACCTATGGCTTCACTGACCTGGGGAGCTTTCAGTATGAAAAGTCCCTTCACTGAAGCATACTGGCAATTTATTTCTCTTAGAGAGCTTTTGGGGGGCACATAGCTAATACATATCACATCCTGTCTCTAGAGATGGGAGGGACCTTGGGAATCATCAAGTCAAACCCCTTCATTTTACAAATGGGAAAACAGAGCCTGGAGGAATAAGGTGACTTGCCCAAGCTTGGATTGGAACCCAGGTTCCCTGACAGAAAATCTATCAGAAGTCCTATAATCATAACTCTTGAGCTGTTAAGGACTTCTGAGGTCATCTGTTCCAACCTTCTCATTTTACAGGTGAGGAAATAGAGGTCCAAAAGATTAAGTAATTTGCTCCAAGTCACAAAAATAAACCCTAGAAGGAGAACTTGAACCCTGAGCTGCCAAAGTCTATCTACTCAGTCACCACTATCTTTTCCATTAAGAAATTGATTGAATTGATTTGAAGATTTAAAGACAAACCTTCAAAGAAGGCAATTGAATTTTTGATCCATTAAATTTCTGTATGGGCAACTAGGTGGTATAGCACCCAGAGTGCCAGGCCTAGAGTCAGGAAGACTTGGGTTCAAATATAGCTTCAGATACTTACTAGCTGCATGACCCTGGGCAAGTTATTTAACTGTCTCAGTTTCCTCATCAATAAAATGAACTGAAAAAGAAAATGGCAAGCCACTCCAGTATCTTTGCCAAGAAAATCCCCAAAAGGATCAAAATGTGTCAGACATGACTGAAAAACAACTGAAATTTTTCCCAGAACTACTATTCACTTCTCTAATACATATTGCAGCCTTTCTGTGACCTAATGGATAGTCATTGACAAGTTTCTATGGTTGATTTTTTTTAATGATTTTTATACCCTCAGGCCAATCTGAGTATAAGCATCTACAAATTTAGCTAATTTGGTCTTCTATGGACAAGAAATATATTACCAGAGGGTCAGTTAGGTGACTCAGTGGATAGAGATCCAAACTCAGAGACAGGAGATCCTGGGTTCAAATCTGACCTCAGGTACTTACTAGCTGTGTGACCCTGGGCAAGTCACTTAACCCTCATTGCCCAGTCCTTACCACTCTTCTGCCTTGGAACCAGTACAACAGTATTGATTTTAAGTTGGAAGGTAAGGGTTAAAAATAAATAAATATATCATCAGGCCTATTTGCAAGGTCAGTCCAAAATGGTAGAACCACCCAGAGCCCATGTTCCACTAGGCAAGCCTTCCAAATGAGAAGAGATGCCATGGACCTAAAAAACAGAAGGTTTTAGAAGAATCCTCTTTAGCATATATCTGTGGATGACAAAAGAATGCTCTGATGGTATAGACTTTGCCATTCTTATGATAGGCTGTCCCTAGCACCTTTGTCATGATCCTTCTCTGGAAAAGATTTGACTAAGGTAACACAGGAGTAAATAAACCCAGTGCCTGGCATTTAGTACTTGGGAACTTCTAGCTCAATGCCTACTTCCCTGGAAAACCAAAGGTATGAAATTGATTGAAATAAAAAGATTATAAAACACAGAGATGGAGCTGGAACGAACCTTCTCATTTGACGGAGGAATAAAACTGAGTCCTAAAAAAAGTAGATTTATTTGCTTTTAGCCACTCAGTTTAGTCATAATTTGAACTCAGACCTTTTGACTTCAAAACTAAAACATTTGTAGCTATATCATTATAATATGGCTGAATGAGATCCCATCTGACTTCCTTCTACATTGAAAAGAAAATCTATTGAATGAGACAGACTCAGGGATAACTAGACTCAACTGGGAAAAAGTGAGGGGAGGGAATTGAGTGGAGAAACAAGGCTCTGGTAAAACCTCTCTCAACCCAATTGCCAGGACTTACTGGCTCTCATAATCTCTTCCCTTTCCTTCCATGGCCTCAAGAAGATAATATCCTAGATTTTGAGTTTAAAGTGACCTCAGAGGCCACCAAAGCCAAGAAACAGGGGCCAACATAGGTGAAATACCTTGGGAAATAATTCGATTTGCCCCAAGTTTTAAAGGATTGTGGTTTTCCAGAAAAAACCTCAGAGAATCAATGAGTCCAAATTCCTTATTTTACAAATGAAAGTGAGAAAAAAATTTCAGTGATTATTCAGGTAGTAAATAGGAGAGAGAAGCTTTGAATCTAGTGGTTGACACATAGTGAGCATGTAAATAAAATACTTGTTGATCAAATAATTGATTGATTGTTCCACGGTCCCCAGTGTGATAGAATCAGGCCTTTTGCTTTTAGTGTTATTGGCTGATTTCCTTCTCTCTAAATCCCCCCAAACAGGTAAAAATAGACTGCCATGATATTTTTAATGACATATGTTTCTTTTTAATTCAATTCCTCCTCCTCCTCCTCTAAAACATTGATTTTCAGCTTAACCCCTACTGAGAAGATAAGAGAGGAAGAAATGGGAAAAGTATCCCAAAGGTCATGGCATTCGGTAAATTCTTCAATGTCAAAAGCCCCAGGAGGCCCAGCTCAGCTTCAAATTCCTGGATTGCCTCTAGGACTCGGCCCACTTCAGACTCTAGAGACGGGAAACAGAGCTCAGGTGGCACTTGTCTCAGAAGATGACAGTCATTATGTCATCATAGCATAAGCTAATGAAGCAATCAACCAGCTCAGAACTTTTAGTCTCCTCCTTGTGACTTCTATGAAAAGGACAGATATGCTGCCACTCCTTCTGGAGGGGGCTCAAGGTGTGGGCTGTGTTCATCTATCTCCCAATGGCTTTCCATGCTCATTCAAAGGATGGAGAGACCGTCTTACAAAGTGAAAAGAGACAGAGAAAATGAATTTCTACTCACTTAATCTAGGTGACTTTGCCTCAGTTTCCCTATATAAAATGGAAGAACTCAAAATGATGGACTGTTTTCTCAAACAGACATGTTTCATTTCACATCTTCTAAGGTTCCTTCCAGGTCTAAATCAGGAACAGATATGAAAAGACATTTGGGAAGCCAATATGGAGAAAGCCATATAGAAAAAGAACAGGTGAAACTATATAGCAAGGGGACAGCTAAGCAACTCAGGGGCTAGAGAGCCAAGCCCAGAGATGAGAGGTTCTGAGTTCAAATCTAGACAGAGACACTTCCTAGGTATGTGACCTTGGGCAAATCACTTAACCCTTATTGCTCTTTTGCCTTAGAATCCATATATAGTATTTATTCTAGGCAGAAGGAAAGGGGACAACAGGAAGACAGAAAAAGAAAGAAAGGACAGGAGGGAGGAAGGAAGGAAGGAAGGAAGGAAGGAAGGAAGGAAGGAAGGAAGGAAGGAAGGAAGGAAGGAAGGAAGGAAGCAAGGAAGGAAGCAAGGAAGGAAGCAAGGAAGGAAAGAAGCAAGGAAGGAAAGAAGCAAGGAAGGAAGGAAGGAAAAAAGAAACAAAGAAACAAATAGCACATTATTTTAGTGGTTATTAAATTGTGTCCGACTCTTCATGACACTATGGATCATAGGAATCCATGGGGTTTTCTTGACAAAGATGTTGGAGTGCTTTCCCATTCCTTTCTCCATTGGATCTTTTTGACAGGCAATCAGAGGTTTGATGACTTACCCAGAGTCACACAGCTAGGAAGCATATGAGCACAAATGACATTTTAATCATTAACAATGCTTGATTGGGACCTACAGACAGAGGGAAATACTGGAAGAGCATCAAATTCAGTACAAAGGACAAAAGAGCTCATGTTTTCCTTATAGGTGGCAATGTGGAGCACTGATGTAATAGATGGTTTTGAAGTCATATGTTCTGTGTTCAAATCTTGACTCTACCACTTGATATCTGTGGGATCTTGGGCCATCACTTATCTCCTCTGAGGTTCAGTTTCCTCATCTGTGACATTAGAAGTCAGATTAAATAACTCTGGAGTTTCCTTCCAGCTCTAAACTCATATACTGCTGTCCAGTGACATGGTCTTATCAGAAGCCAAGGTCACTTCTGTGTGATGATGAGGCATCCTTTCCAGAAGGACTAATAGGTAGTGTAATGGATAGAGCACTGAACCTGGAGTCAGGAAGACCTGAGGTCAAATCTAGCCTCAGACACTATCTATGTGACCAGTTGTTAATCGTTGTTTGCCTCAAATCCCTGGAGATGGAAATGGCAAACCATTCCAATATCTTTGCCAAGAAAACCTCCTGGACAGTATTGGTGTGCTATGGTCCATGAGGTCACAGAGAAATGGACCTAACAAAATGAATAAACAACAATGAAAGGACTACTAATAAAAGAGGAAACAACTTTTAAAAGATTGTCAACTGTCTCATTAATATTTGCCTTTGAATCTCTACTCTCCCATGATACCAAGATGGTCAATTTCCATATCCTTGTATTCAGTGATTAGTAACTTGGAAAAATCTTAACTGTGATCATCTGAGGAGACCACAGGTAGTGGATTCTCATTAAAGCTCAACACCAGGGCCTCACCATGAAGATGAAGATCTCATGAGTTCTCCAGAACTGTGCTAACAAGGAACCAAACTCTGGCACATCCTCCCAAGGGAGAAAGGTCTTTAGGAGGTGGGGAGGGCTTAATTTGTCAATCAACCAATCAAAATCAATTTATCAAGTATCCCCAGGAATTGTACTAAGTGCTGGGGACACAAAGGAAAATAAAAATAATCTTTGCCATCAAGAAAACCTACATTCTTATCGAAGGAATCAGCATATACACTTACACACACAGATATACTTAGACACATTTGTATGTGTGTATGCATTAATGTATATGCTGCATATAGATATCTACATCAAGCACATAGAAGTAAATAAGGGATAGAGAGCTGGCCTTGGAGTTGGGAAGACCCAAGCTCAAATCTGACTTCTGATACCTCATTGATTTATGATCTAGGGCAAGTTACTTCACTTTCCACTGTCACCAGCCCACTATCCAAGACAATAAGTGGAAGAGGCAGTACTGACCTGGAATAGTAGAGGGAGTCCTTCACTAGGAACTCTGCAAAATCATGAAATCACAGATTATGTTTAAAAGAAATAAACAGAAAATAAGGACATTTCAGAGGAGAGTAGAGAAATGCCAGCATCTATAGAAGGAGGGGATCAGGAAAGGCCTTCTATAGGAGGCAGCACTTGAGATGAGTTTTGAAAAAAACTAGAGACTATAAAAAGAAAAGGTAATAGGGTCATATAGGTGATCAGGTGGTGCCAGTGTATAAAGCACTGAAATTGGCATCAAGAAGATGAGTTCAAATCCTGTCTCAGAAACTCAGAAATCATTTAAGCTCTCTATATTTCAGTTTCCTAGCCTATAAAATGGGGTTAATAATAATATCCACCTTCTAGGGTTGTTGTGAGAATAAGTTGAGATAACATTTGTAAAGTGCTTTATAAACTTTAATATGTGATAGAAATGCTACCTGTTTATTATTATTATTATTATTATTAATTATCTGGAGCTGAAATAGATATGATCTTGTCCAACTCCTTCATTTCACAGACAGGGAAATCAAGACCTGGAAAGAGCACATGATTAACTCAAGGCAATACAAGCAGTGTGTGGCTAAGCAACCCAGAATCTCTAGCTTAGTTGCTAGCAATTTTTTCTCTGTACCACACAGATATCAGCCTAACTTAGTATAGAGAAACTATCCTGGGATTCACATCCAAATGCTCTAATTCAATGATTCCATTTCTTCTTCTGTGCTCTGTTGCCTCCCATGATTAAGACCAGCCCAGCTAAGGATGAAGAAGCTCATGACCAGAATGGTCATGACAAGGAGATGAATATTTTTGGTCACAGCAGCTCATCCAAGTAAATGGCAGAAAAATACACCTGCATTGGCAACATCACAAATCGCTGGACTGGCACCATTCATGGAAAACATGTTGAACCTAGATCTGCATCTTTGAGTGGAAATTCCAGCCCTGAGATTTTCCAGGTATATGAATTATTTAACATCTCCCTCAATTTCCTCATCCATGAAATGGATGATATTTCTTCTTCCTCTCTCAGGATTCATAGTTCTTAGCATTATTCCTTGAGGAAACGACAGAAAAGAAAGATGCTTGGTTTGGGGTCTTACAAGGGAACTTTCTGACCTCATCCCATTAGTGAGCTGGGTGGTCATCTCTGTATACAGCATATCCATGTTCTCCATGGTAAATAGGAAGGAAATGAGGACAATTAGACCAGTTAAAATGTAAATGACAGCAATGGTTGAAAGGGTTCTTTTTTCAGTTCCTACTTGTTTAAACAAAGCCGTAGTGGGCCTGCAATCAGGGAGATTTTCAGTGGCTCCATGGCAACAAAATGGGACAACCATAGCGACCATCTCCCCAAGCATACTTGTATTAATGCCTAAGAGGGACACATCCACAATGCAGATAAAAACCATTATGGTCTAGCTTAACTCACCCAAAAGGACATCATTAGAAACCTAAAGAGAAAAATAAAATACAAGAAGGATAACAATCCCCTTGGTGAACTCAGCAATTTATTTTTATTGACGGGAAAAAGAGGAAATTATTGTCATGCTCTCTCTGCATTGCACCATGTTCCCATGCCACAATGACAACTAATATGGACTGATTTCTATTCTTAGTAATCAGATAAATGCATAAATATTGGGTACATATAGTGAACATCTATGTGAGGAAAATGAAGACACCAAACTCTTTTGAAGAATGTCATAGAGTAAGGGGCAGATGGGTGGCTCAGTGGATTGAGAACCAAGCCCAGAGGCCTGAGGTCTTGGGTTCAAATATGGCTCAAGACACTTCCTAGCTGAGTGACCCTGAGCAAGTCACTTAACCCCCATTGCCTAGCCCATCCCACTCTTCTGCCTTGGAACCAATACAGTGTATTGATTCTAAGACAGAAGGTAAAGATTTTTTAAAAAAGAATGTGATTGAGTGGAATAAACATCTGAATAAATATTCCATAAGGAAATTTTTAAGAGACCAAAACAAAAAGAGACTTGCACAGAATAAACCAGGAAGAAGGTAAAGATCTTTTGGGATCTTGATTCATTCAATTATCCATTGAGTTAGCAATCCCTCTCAACATCATGTCACCTGGTTGAAGAGTCCAAAAGAAAAATCTCCCAATTCAAGTCATCGTTTGTCTACATCATCCTATACTTCCCATATATGAGACGCTTTGGAAGTGACTCGATTGGCTGCTTGAGTTATTCAGTAAGTCCTTGCTACAAGAATCCTCTCAAAAGACAATACATGTCAGATAATAACCAACCTTGACATAAAAATTAGAAAAGTTCTTCCAACTAGACTACAAGCTTTTTGAGGGCAAAGACCATATGGTTCTACAAAGAAAAACCAATAACCAATGCAAATTTAAGCAAATTAAGTTCTCCAGTTAAAATCCCTTTGCCTGGCATTCAAGGCTTTCTATAATCCCTCACCTTTTCTGAAGCCAGAGTGTAACTTAAATTGCTGCCCCTCCCTCTGCACTGTAGCCAGACTGGACAGCTTCCTCATCCACAAATTTTCAATGTCTTGAAGACTAGATTTCTTTGATCAGGCTATTCCTTGACCTTGAAATGCTCTTCCTCTCTAGCTTTGCCTGTTGAATTTTTGTCCATCCTTCTTAGCCCACTTTAAATGCCCCCTTCCAGGAATTCTTCCTTAATCTTGGTAGTCTAAGTTCCATCATACCATTAGGTCTTATTATGATTATTCAGTAGTCATTCATTCAGGAGGTATTTTACTAAATACCTACTGTATGTCTTTCAAAATGCTAGGTGCCAAACATATAAAGTCAAACGAAATAGTCTTTGCCCTCCAGGATTTTAGATTCTACTAGAGGGAATATAGCTTTTAGACATATAAATAAATAGTATATAATCCAAGGAGGGAAAAGTGAAAGAAAAATAGGGGTAATGCCTACAGAAAGTTCTGTGTGCCATTCTTTTTTACACGTTTAATTATTGCTTTTTTATTTTATATAAACTTTATTACTCAATATGCAGACTTCCCTCCACCCTCAGCCAAAGAGCCACTCATTATAATAAAGAATAAAATGAGAAAGGGGGAAAAATTCAGAGAACATGAAAGCAGAGGTCTGGATTTAGAATCATTAAGACATGGGTTCCCATCTTACCAGAGAAATTTTCTGGCTGCGTGCCCCTAGACAAGTTATTTATTCCTTCTTGGCTCCAGTGCCCTATGAAGGGATTGGCCTCAATGGCTTCTAAGGTCCCTTTTAGTTCCCAGGCTGTGACCTTATGGTCTAAACCAAATCTAGCAGCACATACAATGTTCCATGCCTATGGGCCCCCATCTGTGAAAAGAAAGGAAGGAAGCACCTTCTAATCTTTTCTTCACGCTAGAACCTGGTCACCATAATGACTTTGTCTTTCTAAAGAAGTGGGCAAAAGTAGAAATTTGGGGTTAAGAAAATCCTTGGAAATGACTCATCTCAAACTTCACTATCAGTTTAGAATACAGGTATGATTTCACTATAAACTATAAACAAAAATGCAGAAAGCCCTGCCTGGGAAGTGGGGAAAAAAAACAACTTTGATATTCATTGGCAATCATTAACCTGATTTTCCAATGAATGTGGCATTAGGCCTTCGTTAACAATCATTTGTGTTTATGTTGAACAGTAGCAGTATAATGGAGGGGTATAAATGAAAGCAAAATTGAATGAGGGAATTTTGGACACTTAGAAAGCAATTAACTAGTTCGGAGGTAATTATGCATTGAAAGATAAATCAAGTACATTGGGAAAGCCACACTTGTTGCCACCTTCCACCCAAGGTATAGAGCTGGGAAATAATAGAGAAGGCTGGTCTCTTTGAAAAGAGAAGAGTAATGCAGGCGTGTGGTATTAATGACCAAGGGAACCCATTTGTGATGAAAAGGAATATGGGGCCATCCATATGTTAGCAAAAAAGCAAGTTTGTGAAAGCCTGGACAACTATGCCAATTAAACATTTTTTTTAATTAAAAAGAACTCTTCTATGGGACAATGAAAGCAAGACAGGTGGTCTGAGTTTTCATGGATGAGAGTTTTTGTTTGCTACAGAAAGATGCAGACGAACAGGCGTGCCTGCTTACTCTCAACCATCTATTAAGTCACATGTGGCAAGAGGAAGAGCAGAGACCAACTTCAGCTCCTAAGAAGCTAGGGAAGGCTTATAACGGACAGCATGCATGGCTCCTAAGGTTGACACAAGAGAACCAGCATTCCCATTTGACCATATGGGATCTTACTGATGTCTTTGTAATAATACCTGTGTGACTTTGAGCAAATCATAGAAATACCTGGACCTTGGTTTCCTCATCTATTAAAGGAGAAGGTTAGATAAGATGGACTCTGGCTTCCCTCTCACCTCTAGAGTTATGCCCCTTGTCCATGTTAAGACTGAGACACCCACAGGAAAATAGATTTTGATGTCTCATAGACAGCTGTTGATATAAATGAAGAGTCAAGAGGAATAAGAGGTAGGATCATGTTTTACATGAACTCAACACACATGAATTTAGTTGTACATGATTGACAACCAAAGGAAACAAAGGCAGAAAAATATGTAAAATAAATAATTCTAATTAGCCACTAAATCCACAGTATTTTCCCAAGCAAAAGAGGGAAGTCTCACAGCCTCTTGCCCACTCTTGCTCATTCTTTATCTGAGAAGTTTTGCACCAAATCTTGGCTCCCAGATCAGTCTTCATCCCGAGTTCTGGCTTGTAACAAGTCGCGTCTGAATCAGAGCCATACTTCTCTTAATTTTGTTATTGCCATGATATTTTTTTAATGCATGATAGGTATGTTCATAAAGGAAATACTTATTAAGTAATGATGGTCATGATTAGGTACTTTTCAGTTTACATGAAAGAAATGTCGATCATGTCAAATGAAGCCCCACTGTCTACAGATTTGGCGTCAACAAAGTACTACTTGGATCCACTCTATCCATTATTGAAAGCACTTAATGCCTTTTCATTCATTCACTCCTTAGGTCACATTCAATCTCTATTGCTCTTTTTCACCTGATTTTTTTTCATTGACCAGACTTATGATTTTATCCAGGTGGGAAATACCTGTTGAGGTACTCCCTCCACCAATCCCACATTTAGTACAATGCTTCCAGGGCTTAGCACACAATAAGTGCTCAAGTTTGCGGAGTGACTAACTGACTACAAAATGTATAGTCTTAGAAAGTTGCCTGGGGCATGGGGAAGTGAAGTGATTTGCCTAGAGTCACACTGGCTATGTGTCCAAGCTAAGACCGGAAGCCAGGTCTCATAGCAAAAACCGTCTCTCAGCTATTACATTATGTTGCCTCTCACTGGGACAACTATTGATAATTAATTGAATATAAGCTGCTACTTGAGTGAAGCTATGGGAGGCTGTTTCTTTACCTCTGTATTCCCAGCACCTAGTGCAATGACTGGCACACAGTTGGTGCTTAATGAATGCTTGTTGGGTTGATTGCATTGCATTGGACTAGATCCACCACATATATTTTACACATTTTCCTAGGCAGAACTTTTCATGGAACATTTGCCCCTCTGAGATGAATAGAGTAGGAACTTTGTCTCATATTTTTATAGAAAAACAGAAAGCCATTCACCATGAGCTCCCTCTTCTTCCTTCTTCCTCATCTCCTATCACTCGGATACCTTCTGCCAGTATCTCCTTCTTCACCCCTGACTCACATGTTGTTGAGGTATCCTAACTCCTTACCAAAGCTAACTCCTCTACCTTGTTCAAGTGATTCCATTCCATCCCATCTCCTCCCAAAGACTGCCCCCTCTCATCAGCCCCACTTGTTCACTTATTTCCTTTTTTTTCCCAAGTAACCCTTACCTTCCATCTTAGAAATGATACTAAGAATTGCTGCCAAGGCAGAAGAGTGGTAAGAGACAGGCAACTTGCCCAGGATCATATAGCTAGGAAGTGGCTGGGGTCACATTTGAACCCAGGACCTCCTGTCTCCCAGCCTGGCTCTCTCTCCACTGAGTCACCTAGTTGCCTCTCAAGTTCACTTATTTTCAATCTCTCCTGGCTCTTTTTCTACTGGTTACAAACATACCTGGATCTCCTCTCTACTGAAAAAAAAAAACTCACTTGACCCACTTTCCCTCCTCTACTTTCTTCTTAAACCCTTCCAATCTGGCTTCTAACCTTATCATTCTGCTAATACCTCTCTCTCCAAAGTAACTAATGCTCTTTTAGTTGACAAATCCAACTGACCTTTTGTCAATCCTCATTTTCTTTGACCTCCCTGAAGCTTTAACACTATTGAACACTTTCTTCTTCTTGCTACTCTCTTCTCTCTCTAGGTTTTGGACACCATTATCTCCTAGTTCACATCCCATTGATTTAATCACTCTTTATTGCCTTTCCTGACTGCTCTTCCAGATCACACCCTAGAACAATAGCTTCCCTTTTTCTTTTCTTTTTTTTTTTTGTTCTGGGTCCTAGGCTCTTCTCCCTCTATTCTAACTCACTTTATAATCTCATCAGCTCCCATGGATTTAATTACCAACTTTGTGCTGATGATTCTCAAATCTACCCTTTCTTTCCCATCTTTCTGTTGACCTCCAGTTCTTGCATCTCCAACTGCCTTTCAAATATCTCAAACTGTAGGTCTTAAACTCAATGTGTCCAAAACAGACTCATTATCTTTCTCCCTAAAGGCTCTGCCCCATTCTAGCCATCCCTATTATTGCAAAAGGATACCACCATCTTCCCAGACTTTCGGTCACACAAACCTAAGTGTCACCCCAGACGCAGGACTATCAATCCCCTACCCCTCTATCCAAGTTTTTTTCAAAATCTACCAACTTCATCTTTCCAAATTCTCTCAAATGTGCCTCCTTCTCTTCTCTCACACTGCCACAATTATTGTGCAGACTCTTAACGCTTCATAACTTGATTACTACAATAGCCTGTTGGTAGGACTAGCTGCCGAAAATCTCTTCTCACTCTAATCCATTCTCTGTTCAGTCACAAAAGTGGTTTTCCTAAAATCCAAGTCCAATGATGTCATCCCCTCGTGGCTCCCTATTACCTCCAAATCAAATATAAAATGCTCTGTTTCGACTTTAAAGCCCTTCATGTCCTAGATGCCTCCTATATTTCTAGTCTTCTTTATATCAACATGTACTCTACAATCCAGTAACACTGACCTTCTGACTGTTAACATCTCTCAGCAGCAAGTATTTTCTCTGTCTGTCCCCCAGGTCTAGAATGCTTTCTCTTCCTTCCCTCTGATTATTTAACACCCTGACTTCCTTTAATTCCCAACTAACATCCCACTTTCTACAGGAAGCCATGACTTGAGAAGCAGCATGGTGTACTAAGAGAAACATCATGACATAACGGAGAAAGTACTACATTTGCAGTTAAAAAGTTCTGGCTTTAAACCCTATCTCAGATACTTCCTAGCTGGGCAACCCAGGGCAAGTCACTTAACCTCTCTGCCTGCTTCAGTCTCCTCAACTGTGAGATGAAGGGGTTGGACTTGATGGCACCTAAGGTCCCTTTTGGCTCTTTATCTATAAACTTACCTGTGACCCTTGTCACTTCTCTGTGACTCAGTTTCTTTATCTGTAGAATGAGGGAGTTGGTTCTAGATGACCTCTGAAGTCCCTTCCATTTCTATATCCATGACCGCATAATATACCTGTATGACTCTCGATGTTACTACCCCTCTCTGAGATTCCATTTCTTCATTTCTAAAATGAGAGGATTGAACTAAATGGCTTCTAAGATCCCTTTTCAGCTCTGTCTGGGATTTTAGTCTTTCCTTTAGCCATTGGTTGCTTATTAGAAGTTCAAAACAAAACCTGCTAAAGTACATCTCTTTGCATCTGCTTCCTCTCAAATGATGCCTGAAGAATTCAGGAGATCATGTGGCCACTGGCGCACATGTCAACCATGCAGAAATTCCATGGATGATAATGTTCCAAAGGAATTAGCTATGAAGCTCTTGAAAATGATGGGCAAGGCCAGCTTTTCTCATAGATGAGAGGCGGTTGGTTTCGCTTGACTGTACACATCATCCTTCACTGTGGTTACCTTTTCAGGAAAAAAACTTCTGGTCGAATTATCAAGCCAGCACCAAGGAAGCCAAAAGAAATCCCAACCCCTTTATGAAAAAGTTTGCTCACTTTTCTTTGCTGGGACAAAAGAGGGCACCTTTGTTTGCTTCTCACCAGCAAACTCCAAGCCAGCTAAAAGGAGCTCTTTCAGAAGAGAAATGTTAGCAGGGAAATTCAATTGTATTTAATTAAGTTCTTCTCCCAAAACTGCCCACTGCAGGCTCTAGAGAGGTTATCGGGGGTCAGATGCCTGCCATGACTTTCTGACCCTGCCCCAAGAGCACAAGAATAGATAGAGCGTCTCCCTGCTGGTTAGATGTGCTGCCACATATCTATCCCTCCCTTTCAGCTTCAATGTAATAGCAATCAACACAATATGGCAGCTTTGCCCGTGAACAATAGGATGGGCAGAAGTGAGATTTACGCCCGGCAAGGGGGAAGGCAGGAAACAAGGGGAGCCCACTGTGGCTTTTAAGTAACAATAGGAATATCACTTTGATACCCATAAATAACTGGCAAATCAACTTAGCGTGCATTGTCATCAAAAGTGGACAGATGTGCATTTCTGACACCTCATCTTGCCCCCTGGAATGCTGCAGATCTGAACTGTGGACCCTCTTCCAGATCAGGGATGTGGGGGAGGGAGGAAGGAGCATTCAGATGAATCAAGTCTACTTATTACTAACTGATGCCATATGGCCTTAAACATTTTCTGTAGCGTGGTGAGTCTAAACATGCAATGATTTAGAGTGGAAGCCATCGATGGCCTTGGTTCTCCATCAATGGTGCATCTTTGCTCTGCTGGCAAAAGCTTTAGGATATCCAGGAAAAAGCGTTGATCCATGCCGCCATTCTCAACCCTGAAATGGATCTAAAAGAGAAGAAAATAGAAGCAAGTTACTATCAACCAATTTGGTCCACTGGGGTGAGGCTCAGAGTGAGAAGATATCCCTGTTGTGTTCCGAAAATTATGCCAAGTGAGGAATCCAAAGGCTGGAGTTAGTCAAACAGTGGATGAATCTTCCCCTAATTCCTTATATGATGACAAGCAATTCATTTCTCTCTAGAGGAGCTGTCTCCTCATACATAAAAGGAGAGACTGTGTTCTCGTAAATTGGCCACTTTCCATTTTGTTTTGTTTTGTTTACCTATTTGTAAATCCATTCTGGGTGTGTTCCAGCAACTAGGAATTCTACTGTCATAACCTTCAAAGACACAATATTACCTCCAAGCCCGGAAGAGACATTGCTGTAGGCCTGTGGAATTCCTATATATCCTTGAATATATACCTCCAAAATTGTCTCTTCCTTGATTGCTAGGGAATAATATTCATTAAGCAGGCATCTAGGTAGCCCTGTGGACAGAATGTGGGACTTGAGAGTCAGAAGTCCTGAATTCAAATTGTGCTTCAAATACTTACTAAGTATGAGACCCCAGGCAAATTGCTTCAACTCTTTCTGCATTCATTTCCCCATCTAGAAAATGGAGATAAAAATAGCACCTGCCTTAAAGGACTGTCATGGAGCAAATATGTTAACATATTTAAAGAACTATTATTATTATCACTAATAATAATAATAACCTTTACCAAGACCTTACATAGCATTTGTTCTGAACCTCTCTTATGCAGATATGAGCTGGTATTAGGCATGTTTCATGCATCGGACCTATATTATGGAGAGTCTCTTTTACCCCCATTATGTGATACTCTGTGATACCATTATCTAATTATGTGTTTTTCCCCATCATATTAGAACCTCACCTACATGACTAGATCTTCACTCGGTTTTGCATCTCTCCCAGCATCTAGCACATTAGACACTCCGTGTCATTTGTTGAACTAAAATGAAGTTCCCTGTGATTAATTACCGCTCTTTGAAATCTGGACTCAGATACCTCTTGGCAGTTTCGTTCTGTGCCCTTGCACTGCATCCTGGTGTCACTGCCTTGAGGAATCCATCCTGCCCCTGAATCTGACCAACCCTCTCCCGGCACCTTCCCTGCCGACCTTCCCTTCCTTCTGCTCTGTGTGTCCCGATTGTGTTGTGTTGCTTATCATTTGATTGGTTAGTTGGAAAGGAAGGAATGAGAGATGGTTAGCTCACGTGCTGCCATTGATAAATGTGAGCTATTCTTGGGATTCTGGACACTCAAGCACTCAAATGCTCACTGTGGGTTCGAAGACAGAGAGGTTTTCTCCATTTCAGCAGATCCCACTCCATCACTGCTTACCAACCCTGGGTGACTTTTCCATGCCCTCGCAGAAGATCGCCATGAGGGGAACTTCCTCAGGGCTGAAAGCTTCCCTCTCTTACTGCTATGATTTCAGGTATCCCAGTGGAGTATGTGGCATGGCTGGCTCACCCTTCCCACATGAGCAGCTCAGCCAAGTCTCTTTCACCCAGACAGTTCCTTGATCCTTGATACTATTCTCCTCCCCAGCCCATTCTTCATCAAGGTTCTTCATTGGGAATGTGGGACAGTCTCATGCCCATCTTGTACTAAGCCATTGCCCTTTTTGATGATCATATTCTAAAACTATTATTTCCTGTGCTTTGGGATCACATAAATAATGGCCCAAATCATGGTTTGTGATTATATTTTACCATTCATTATTGTTCTACTTGAAATATATTTTAAACTCAGCACTTCTACATGCTGACCTGATCAATAGAGATGGAGACAGAGAAATATAGATAAATAAAATATGATGTAATTCTCTTCCTAGAAGAGAAGCAATCTTATATCTGCCAGGGGATGCTTGTAACAATTACCAAAAATTTTACCTCTTAGAATGGCATTGCTATTACAGTAAAGACGTGTATATTTAAAATTGATCGAAATAAATCAGAGGGGCAGCTAATTGACTTAGTGGATAGAGAGAGAGAGGTCTGGAGACAGAAGGATCAGGGTTCAAATTTGACCTCAGACACTTCCTAGCTTTGTGACCCTGGGCAAGTCACTTCACCCCCATTGCCTAGCCTTTACCACTCTTCTGCCTTGGAACTGATACTTAGTATTGATTCTAAGACAGAAAGGGTTTAAAAAATTAAAATGAAATAATTTCCAGAACCAATCAATAAGTCATCAAAAACCATTCATTAGGCTTTTAACATATGCCAGGTACTGTGCCAAACACTAAAGGCACAAATGAAAGCAAAAAAATGGCAGACTCTTCCCTCAAGAAGCTTGCAACCTAATGGTGGAAGAAAACACATAAGAGGGAGGAGAAAAGTTCTTCACAGAGCAAGAGGAAGAGAAGAAGTCTGGAGGGAAAGGAATAAAAGAATGAATAAGAATAGTCTTTGACCCTTAAAATAAAGGTTTCAGGAGGAAATAATATAGCTTTTTGGAAGTAAAATAGTGGAAAGGAAGAAAAAATGAAATAATAAAACAAACCATTGGTTTCTGTGGATGGAATCATACCCGATAATTCCAAATAGAACCCTACATTCTTTTTAGTAGTAAGTTGGAGGTTGTCCCTGATCTTTACAAAATCCATAGGCAAAATAATTTTGAAAAGTAACAAATACATAAGGGCAATATGAGATCTTTGGTGTTTTATCTGTCTTCCAAATGCTTTAGACCAGGGGTCCCCATATTACAGCCTGAGGGCCACATGTGGCCATTTATCTGGCCCCCACCGCACTTCCAGAAGGGGCCCCTCTTTCATTGGTGTTCAGTGAGAGGAGCATTCTGTATGGCGGCACCACGAAGTGTGGCATCACTCACATACAGTACTACTTCTGGTGACATAATCCTTTGCATGGCACCTTGTTCTTAGAGTAACTGAATGAGAACGAGGTGCCGTGCAAAGGATTATGTGGATGCACAATGGAAGATGTCGTCATGGTGGGTGGCGATCTGGGGGAGGGGATTCCACGCTGTGTGTACAGCTGCCCTATATAGTGGTGGCAGTGATGGGCTTGTGCAAGGTGTGACAGGTCCATCACAGCCAGGGCTGCAGCCTCCTATGATATGTAAATCACTTTAAAAGACTGATATATATTAATTTAAGGCCGCCAAGGAATTCAATTATGTAATTCCTAAATGAAAACTCAAGTCAGCAGTCAACCTTTTATGGAGGTTTTAATTACTAACAGGAGGAAGAAAGGTATGAGAGAGAGAGAGAGAGAGAGAGAGAGAGAGAGAGAGAGAGAGAGAGAGAGAGAGAGAGAGAGAGAAAGGGAAAGGGGAGAGAAGTGAATAGGGCTTAAATACCCACTCTGCTTAGGCTGGGCCAAAGGCCCAAGTCCTTGGATAGCTGAGGCAAAGAAAAGAGATCAGTCCCTATCACTCATGTGACCAAAATGGAGAAAACAGTCTCAGGGCCTCCACTTCAAGCACCAGGCTCCAACCCCCACACTCACCCTCCACACAGGAAGTCCCAGCCTCCTCAGCTCTCCTCTACCTCACTTCCTGTGTCTCACCTGTGCCAATGGTGGCTCTAGCTTAACCCAGGACCACCCAGAGGTCTGTCCCCTTTGCACATGTCTGTTGAAGGTCATATTATAAAATAATTAAATCTTGAGCTTCGCTGCAGCCCTTCCTAAATCCTGTTACCCTGAGTAGGGTGGAGATTGTAGTTTCCAAGACCTGATTCTGTCATTCCAAGTATCTCTATTGTTATTGATCAGGAAATAGCCAAATCCCATCCTCTAAAGAATGGTTTGAACAGGGTTGAGTAGTTTTGAAATTCACACTCCACTATCCCAGAAAGTGGTATACAGATTTGTTCATAGTTTTTATTTATAGTCCAGCCCTCCAAAAGTCTGAGGGACAGTGAACTGGCCCCCTGTGTAAAAAGTTTAGGGACCCCTGCTTTAGACCCATGCTCTGTTCTAGACGAAAGCCAGTGTCCTGAAAGGAGATTCATTTTATTTTCATTGTGAAATTGCTGAGTTACCAAGTCACTACAACCAACTATAGGGTCCTGAGCATTATTTAACAGAAAATGAGCTTTTAAAAGTTATGGTCCTTCTTTTGTTTAAGACAAGGTGACTATGGGTATGGAATGTCACATTGGTTGTTTTTGTGGAGAAAGGGAGGGAAGGAAGGAAGGAAGGAAGGAAGGAAGGAAGGAAGGAAGGAAGGAAGGAAGGAAGGAAGGAAGGAAGGAAGGAAGGAAGGAAGGAAGGAAGGAAGGAAGGAAGGAAGAAGGGAGGGAGGGAGTGAGGGAGGGATAGAGGGAGGGAAGGAGGAAGGAAGGAAAATGAAAACTGCATATTTTTCATTTCTTTCTTGTTCCCTTGTATTTATCACACTCATGTCTATATCATGTAATATATACCTATATTCTATATGTGTAGATAAGTTGAGGAGGGGAAAACTGTAGTGTTGGCAAAGAATCAAGGGAGGCTTGATGGGAAAGGAAGAATCTGAATTGAACTTTTAAAAAATGACCCAAAAATCACTTAAATATAAAAAATATTTTTATTTAGGAATTTGTTTAACTCTTACCTAGGCTAAAAATTTAGGATGGCTAACCCTGTCTATCTCTTACTTCAGAGACCTTATAAAATGCTATTTTTAAAATGAACATAGGTCCCCTGAGAGGGAGGTGATGAACCCTCTAAAGATGGGGAGAGATATATTTTTGGGGAATGGCCAATTTGGAAACCTATTTTATGGGCTTTGCTTTTCTTTCTTCTCATCTATGATTTCATTCTGTATTCCTCTACTAGACTATAATCAACTCCTTGAAGATTCTAGATTTAAAGCTGCAGGGACCCTCAGAGGTCATCTAGGCCACCTCTTCATTTTATAAATGAATATCACATCCAAGAGAGGCTAAGTGACTTGCTTGTGGATTCCCAGCTTTATAAAGAACAGAGCTAGGATTTGAACTGTACTCTTCTAACTTCAGATCCAGTACTCTTTCCACAGCAGTGGGCTGGCAATGATAGTGTATTCCTTAAACTTTCTGTTTTTCCTGGCATAGTGCTATAATGTGTATCAGGTAGTAATAATAACTTATAGTACTTTATATTTACATAGTACAGCTCTCACTTGTGGCTCCCAGTAGCTGCTAGCATGCGGCAGCAGCCACACCCTGGGCAACGGCTTCGACAGGTGGGCTAAACCTTGTGAGAGTAGCCATCGGGTCATAGACCCCTAGTGAACCAGGGCTTTGCTCACCCAGCATGTGAAGACTGCTTCGGCTGAACAGAAGGAAGAAATCAACAAGAAGTTTCAACGGCTGAGATGGCGATGCAGCAAAGCACTGTGGAGTGTTTAGGGAGTATTGGAGCACAAAGGACAACACAGCCATCCAATGCAGCTGAGGAAGTCTCCAGGTGTAACAATTTTTTGTGCCACTGGACCCAGGCTTCCAACGCTGAGAGAGTGGGACTGTCTCTGTGCATCAACTTTTCCACTTAAATCTCCTTCACACACAAGTGTCTTTGTGTACACTCATTGAGTTTCACTCTCCGTGGCCCTTCCACAGCTGTGGGATCTGCACCAAATCTGCCATAGTAAGCCTTTCCTTCTCAAGACTTCTTGATCCTTCTCCATATAGTAGGAACTTGTGTAATGCTTCTGGACTAAAATTCCCAAAAGTCCATACAGTCACATTCAGGAAGTCTACACTCTCCCCACTGAGAGATAACAACCTATGCCCCAAAGCCTGATTATATCAGGAAATGCCTTCATTCATTCCCCCCCCCTTTCAGTTAAAAATGTGTAATTAACATTTATTTTCTTTCAATCTCCCACCACTGAAAAAAGAAATATGCATAGTCAAACAAAAGAAATTCTCACATTAGTCATGTACAAAAAGTTATGTTTCATTCTGTATCAAGTCTGTCACTTCTCTGTCAGGAAATGAATTGTATTCATCATCATTGATCCTCTGGAATCCTTTATTCAAGAGGTATTTACATTCTACTATGGGCTAGAACTTGGATATAATAAAGAAAAAAATGAGACAACCCTGCCTTCATAGGGTTTACATTCTATTGATGAATAGAGATTGTAAATAAGTTACAAAATAGATACAAACTAAATACAGGGCAGTTTCAGTAGGCTGGCATTTGAATGGAGATTTGAAGGACCCCAGGAACTCTAAGAAACAGAGATGTGGAAATAGAGCCTTTCTTGGCTCTCCAAAAGTTGGCATGTGGTCAGAAACTCTATCAATAACTCAGTGTCTAAAATATGCTCACTGGAACCAGGAACGTGTGTGATAATAATAAAACCCTAAGATGTACAAGATTTAGGGGAGTGAGGGTTATTAAATTATTCCTTAAATCACAAGAATGTAGGATGGTCACAGCATCATCCTTCCAAGACCTTTTTGTACAACCTCTACTTCCATTTTAATTTCTTTGCAAATAAATGAATAAATCTCTTTGGATGTAGTAAAGGGTATGACTCAAAAGAGGGAACCAAAAATAGATTTCCAGGGTCTAGTCAGGAGGGCTTCCAAGAAATGGCGTTTGTAATCAGAAAGCAGTTAACCCTTCTACTAGACCATATATTTCTGTAACAACCAATTATCACTCCTTTCTCCACTGCAAGGTAGCAACTAAGACCTGGGAGGGGCAGAAAGAAATTGATAGACTGAACACAATGCAGAGGAGAAGGTAGATTGGTTTTTGTTTCACTGTTTTGTCTTTGTGTGAGTTGCACATGTGTGTCTGCTTTAATGTGCAATATATTGCATCAGTGATGCGAAGCCCTCTGACTTTGTATGGGATTTTCCATTAAGAAGAAATCTAGTGTAGGGGCTAGAATGAGGGAATCAGAGCCAGAAAGATCTGGGTTACAATGTTGCCTCTGACATCAATACTGTGATTTTGGATAAGTCCCTTCTCCTCTTTAAAGGTGCTAAGACTCAGAAGTGGTAAGTGACTTTACCATAATCCCACAGCTAGTGTCAGGCAGGTTTGGAACTTGGGTCTTCTTAACTCCAATTTCAGCAATTTAACCACTAAAGAATGATGCTTGGAACTAAACTTCTTTAGATTTCAGTTTTCTCAGTTGTAAAAGAGAGATAATAAGAACAGATCCTTTATAGAACTGTCATGAGACTCAAATGAAAGAGGAAAATGCTTGAAGATAAATCTTAAAGCTCTTTATAAATATAGCCCTTCTTTTTCTCTTCCAGATTTGTGATTTAAATAGTGTAAGGAGTACCCTGGTGAGCAAATTCCCTCTACCAAGCCAGATAAGCGCTTCCTCTGCCACTTAAAGTCATTAGTTCCTGGAGACACTAAGGACTTACCCAAGGTCAGACAATAAATGTCAAAGGGAAGGGACTTCCAGGCTAAGACGGTCACAGAGTAGAAGCAAAGGACTTCTCCTCTTCACAACCAATCAATATAAAACAAAAAAAGACAAAAATCAAAATCAGATGAGTAAAGGGGCTGTATCTTAAGGTGCAACCTTGAAGGTAGGCAGGATTTAGGTATTTCCACACTATAAGGGGGTAAAATTACACCTACCAAAGCATAAGCTGATTACCCCTCCCCCACACTACCAACCACACCAGAGTCAGAGTGAGTGTAGGGCAATCTCTAGATTCTTGGGGGCTAGCTGAGGGCATCACAGACTTACTCCTGAGGGCAGCAAGACTTGGGACCTGAGGGTGAGGAACATGGAGCTTGGGCTCAGAGATAGGGCAAAGAGAAGCTGCCCACAGCAGACCTAGTGGAGACTGGAAAAATAGCCTCAGGGCAAAAAACACTCTGTTCCATACACAGAGAGCTGCCTCACCTCCTCACTCCAACTTCTGACTGGGGAGGGAAGAAAAAACTAACACAGAAATGGCTACCAACACCCAAGAACTACAATCTAGAACTACGGAGGAGGAGGAGGAGGAGGAGAAGCCTCTGACATTGGATAACTTCTATGGTGAAAAACAGCAGAGTACAGAAATGACAGCAAAGTGCAACAAACAAGCAAGCACATGTAAACTTTCCCCCCAAAATGGGAATTGGTCACAAGCTCTTGAGGAACTCAAAAAGGAATTCATGAACCAAGTAAGAAAGATAGAAGAAACTTGTCAAGAAACGTGGGAAATAGAAATGCAAGTAATTCAAAAAGAAAATAACAGCTTAAAAGACAGAATCTCCTACTTGGAAAAAGAAGCCCAGAAATCACATGAAGTGATAAGCTAATTGGAGACTAGAACTGGAAGCCAGGAAAATCAGGATAAACCAAACCAAAAAAGGGAAATCAAAAGATCATAGCTGAAAACCAGTCTTTAAAGACTAGAATTGGGCAAATAGAAGCCAATGATCTCACGAAACAGTAAGAATTAATAAAACAAAGTCAAAAGAATGACAAAATAGAAGGAAACATGAAATATCTCATTGAGAAGATGATGGACCTGGAGAACAGATGTAGGAGAGACAATGTGAGAATCTGCTGGAAAATCTGGAAAAAATAGAGGCCTTGATATCATACTACAAGAAATTATCCAAGAAAACTGCCCAGATATTCTTGAACAAGAGGGCAAAATAGACATTGAAAGAGTCCATAGATCACCCTCTACATTAAGTCCTAAAAAGACAACCCCTAGGAATATAATAGCCAAATTCAAGAGCTTTCACACGAAGGAGAAAATATTGCAAGAAGCCAGAAAGAGAAAATTCAGATATTAAGGAGCACAAATCAGTATTACACATGATCTGGCAGCCTCTACACTAAAGGACCACAAGGCTTGGAATATAATATTCAGAAAGGCAAGAGAATTGGATCTACAACCAAGGATCATCTACCCATCAAAACTGACTATATACTTCCAGGGGGAAGTATGAGCACTTAACAAAATAAAGGATTTCCAAGTATTCCTAAAGAAAAGACCAGAACTAAATGAAAAATTTGATGTCCAAATCCAAAATTCAAGAAAAACATGAAAAGCTAAACAATAAGGGTGGGGGTGGTTCTTTTTTAAGGGCTTTGGTAAGGTGAAATTATTTCTCTTCCTATATGGAAAAATGATATTTGTAACTCTCAAAATCTGTTTTCTCTATCATAGTAGATAGAAGAATTATTCAAAGGCAGAGGTTGAGATACTAAGTGGTTTAAGATGATACATAAAAAATAGGAGAGGGATGGGAATAGAAGATCACACCAAAAGAAACTTGAAGGAAAAAGAAAAATCGGATAATTTATATCACATAAAGAGGTGCATAGGAGGGGGAGGGGAAGAATACTATTATAAGAAGGGGTGGAAGAAAGTGTGAATAGGTAATACTTAGACCTTACTCTCGGTGGATTCAGTTCTGAGAGAGAAGAGCAGCTAGATCTACTGGAATATAGAATTCTATCTTACCCTACAGGGAACTTGAGAGGGGAAAACCAAGGATGGGTAGGGTCAGGGAGTACCAAAAGGGAGGGAAAGGTGTGGGGGAGGGAATTTAATAGACCTTAAAAAATAAGAAGGGAATTAGAAGGGAGGGGTAGGAAGGAAAGTAAAATAAGGATGGGGAATAGGGAGGCTGATTAAAAGTATAACACTGGTGTAGAAGGAAATAGTGAAAGAATAAATGGAAAGACATGGGGAAGAAATAAAAATGATGGGGAATACACAGGTGGCAATCATAGTTCTGAATATGAGTGGAATGAACTCACCCATAAAATGGAAGCAAATAGCAGAGTGGATTAGAAACCCAAATCCTACCATATGTTGTTTATAAGAAACACACATGAGTCAGGTAGACACACATGAGATAAAGGCAAGAGGCTGGAGAAAAATTTACTGGGCATCAACTGAGAAAAAGAAAGCAGAAGTCACAATCATGATATCTGACAAAGCCAAAGTAAAAATGATCTGATTAAAAGAGATAGGGAAGGTAATTATATCCTGATAAAAGGTAGAATATTCAATGAAGAAATAGCAATACTCAAAACATGTATGCACTAAATGGTATAATAGCATGCAGATTTTATAGGAGAAACTTGCAGAGCTTAAAGAGGAAATGATAGTAAAACTATACTAGTGGGAGACTGGAACCTTCCTCTATCAGATCTAGATAAATCAAACCAAAAAATAAATAAGAAAGAGGTCAGAGATGTGAATGAAATCTTAGAAAAATTCGAGTTAATAGATATATGGAGAAAAATAAATAGGGACAAAAAGGAATACATGTTCTTTTCAGCAGCACATGGTAAATTCACAAAGACTGACCATGTACTAGGGCATAAAAACATGGAAAACAAATGCAAAAAAGCATAAATAATAAATGCAACCTTTTCAGATCATAATGCAATAAAATTCTAATTAGCAAGGGTACACAGAGAGGCAAATCAAAAATTAATTGGAAATTAAATAATATGATTCTCCAAAATTGGTTGGTTAAAGAACAAATCATAGAAACAATTAATAATTTCATAGATGAGAATGACAATGAGGAGTCATCATATCAAAATCTATGGGATGCACCCAAAGCAGTTATGAGGGGAAATTTATAGCCCTGAGTGCATATATCAACAAATCAGAGATGGAAGAGGTCAATGAATTAGGCATGCAAATTAAAAATAAATGTCAAAAGCAGGAATCAAATAGGATCATCCTGATTACAAATACTGGAGAAGAAAATGGCAAACCCCTCCAATATCTTTGCCAAGAAAACCGCAAATGAGGTCAAGAACTGTTGAATATGATTAAACAAGTGAACAATGATTATAAATTCAAGGTCCATGATAGTCATTATACCAGGTAAAAATAATAAATCAGTCCAAGAAGAGATGAGAAAAGGTACATCCCTCTTTTCTTTGAAAGCATGAGAAAGGGTTATCAGTGTGAAATGGTGTATATGCTTTCAGAGGCAGTTGGTGGTTCCATTTGTTGTGTTGAACTGAGGCAATGTGACATACCTTCTATGTCTATGATCCCATGACCCTGAGCAAGTCACCTAGCCTTATAAGCCCTTGTTCTATTCATCTGTCAAATTAGGTGAATGGTATAGATAGATGGTCCCTGAGGATCCTTCCACCAATAAAATATAGGAACCTATGATATTTTTACTTAGCATCTCACAGTTACTAAAAATGAGATTGGAACCCAGAAATGAAGATGATTTTTTTAAAAGTACATCAATAAAATTTTTTGGAAATGTCTCAAAAATTCTGGAAAAAGATTTTTAATGTCAATTATATATTATATATTATATCAACATATAATAAATTATATAATATATTAAAACAATATCAATTCAATACACATTTATTATGTGTTTGCTGTGTGCCAGGTACTTTACTTAACCCTGGGAATATAATAAAGATGAAGAAATAATATAAGTATTTTTAATTTTATTTTTTAATTTAAGAATGAATATAATAAACAAGATAAAGAATAAAATAAATGAGATGAAGAAATACAATTTTAAAAACTTTTCAGAGACCCATAAAATAAAATACTTCAAAACTGAAGTCCACTTGGCAGTAAGATAACTTTTTATGTGTTCCCAAAAAACTTTTGGCATCATTTAAGTCAAGGTTCTTAACCTGAGGTTGATGAAGTTTTCAAAAATATATGTTTTGATTTCATTGGTTTCCTTTGCATTTTATACATTTAAAAACATTATTCTAGGGCAGCTAGTGGCACAGTGTATAAAAAGTCAATCCTGGAGTTAGGAGGACCTTGGTTGAAATGTAGTCTCAGATATTTCCTAGCTTTGTGGCCCTGGGCAAGTCACTTAACGCCATTTGCCTAGTCCTTGCCTTTCTGTCTTAGAATTGTTACTAAGACAGAAAGTAAAGGTTTAAGAAATTTAATTTAGACAAAAATTATTAATAGAAAGTCCACAAGCTTCACCAGAGGGCCTATAACACATACAAAAAAAGTTAAGAATTCCTGGCTTAAGGAAAGTTTAGAGATCTTTCGACGGGAAATTAAAGGTCAATATAAGATACTTGGCAGGTGGGGTTTTCTGATTAAATGACAGAGAATAGAGAAAAGTAATTGGCAAAGGAGAAAAGAGGTTGTGCCCTATGTCACTAAGGAGACTAAAACCAGAGACCCGGGAACATTAAAATTGAAATGAAAACTCACATTCAAGCCTTCAAAAGAAAAAGGAAAACCATGCCTCCCAGACTGGTCAGATCTTGTGGGTCACTCTCTCCAATGCCTTTCACTGTAGCTATCCATCCTACTGTAGTTCCTGTTGCCAAGGGAAACTTGATCCTTTCCTTCTACATGTTGGAGGGGGGGTTCCACATCAGAGCTTGCCTGGTCGCTTTCCTTCAATGCCTTCAGAACTGTAGCAGAAATTTTTAAAAAATCACCCTGCCTGGCTCCTCATTATGACCCCAAATACCTACAAAGCCGAGGGAGTGACCCTGGCAGGTCACCGGGTGGGCCCTCTTGCCATTGATGCCCTTGTGCCAGCAGCTCCTTGCCTTGTGTGCCAGGGTCAAAGCCAGGACCTCTGCTGAGTGTCCTCTGTGAAGAATTAACAAGTGTGACAATTTGTGGTCCCTCCCCCAGGGCCCCTGGTCCTGCCTGTTTCAATGCTGTAAATAGAGACATCTGGATAGGGCCCTTTCATTGGAATAATTGAAAATGAACGTGCATCAGGTTCTGGGCTGTTGTATTCATAAATCTTGGGGCTTAATTACATTAAAGGGGGGAATGGAGGGCCCAGCACTATGGAAACTGCAGAATCTATTGGGCTCTTGGATCATGAATCTTTAAGATAAGTGTGTGTGGGGGGGGGTCCCTTTTTTCCCTTCTTCTCTTTAGGAATGGCTCAATGGGAAATTTCCAAACCAAGTCTTCCAGCATTCATGAACAGGGAAACTTTAGGAAGGATAGTTTTTTTCTTCTTCTTTTTCCTTTTTTAAAAAATACTATCCTGTTTGTATACAGGTTTCATGCAAATTTTCTCTCCTTGACATTTACAGGATTTCTACAAGCAGTTCGGCATTTTAAGAATTAAAATTAGGCCCATTACCATGAGTACTCATGAAGGACTTGACAGGTCTCTAAAATATGTTTTTGTAAGAAAAGCTGAAAGAGGATGCATCTGGTTAAACTTTAATGAGTCGGGAGAAAGAATTATGGGGGTTTAATGTTAGAAATGAAGACAAACCTCTCGGCACCTTTCCCTCCCCTTCAAATCAGGAAGGGAAAATAATATTCCTGAGCTAGCCACTGAATTCTCACTTTTACCTCGATTGTGTCATGGGAAAAGTCCTGGCTTTATTTCATCAGACCCCTCTAAAGGAAAGTTCATCAAGTTGGGGAGTGCCGGGAGTTTGGTTCCTTTGAAGGAATGTAGACCAACTGACATTTGGAACTCCTTAAGGATACCTTAGACTAGCCTTCTCCCTTGCCTGAGTCACAAGATCACTGAGGATCACACGTCTAGACTGAGAATTCTTCTGAGGAAGCAAGTAAGAATCTTCAGCTGAAAGTTTGAGAGCAGTCGCTATAATCATTTACTGTCGCTAGGGGTCAGTAGAACCAACACAACATTGGCCAATGCCCTTCACTGGTCATTTACAAAGTGGCTTGGAGAGGAAGAGAAAAGCATTGGTCATAAGCATAGCTTGGATTAGGAACTGGCAAGATGAAATTGTGGGGTAAGGTGGAATTGGCGAGATGAAAACTGGGGTGCAGTTCCCAAGAGGATGCAGTCAAATTGATCGGTCAATTTGCGTTTAGGTTAAGAGCCCACTTTGTCCCAGGCACTTAATAATAATGGGTTCTGGAGGGACAATAGGAGTGAGACCGTCTCCTTGTGCATACATAAGTAATTATAAAAATACAGTGAATTCATAGAAATCTTCAGGGGGCACTAGCTTCTGGGGCACCAGGAAAAACTTCAGGCAGGAGATGGCACTGGGGGAAAAAAGGATACTTTTTAGTATGTCTCTATAAAGGCCCAAATTGGAAATTTTCATTTCCTGTGGCACACAAGTATTTGTTTTATGACAAGCTGTTTCATGTTATAAGAATATTTTGAAGTCCCTGGGAGCAAGTTGGGCTTTTTAGAGCTCGCCAAAGTAGCTAAATTATTTCTCCTTCCTTGTGAACAAACTACTTGTGACTGGAAGCAAGTCTGGGTACTAGTTAATCAAGGAAAATGAAATAATCCTAAAAAGGAATGGAAAAAATCCACTATTCTTACATCATATCTTGAATTGAGAAATATTAAGCCATGTCAAAACTACAGTGGAAGAAGGAAGGTCTAACCTTTTGTCTTTAAAGTTCATAATAGACACTTTCAGTGGAACAGATCCAACAATTTTGGAGAGCAATCTGGAACACGCCCAGAGAGTTATAAAACAGAGAGTTGTGTACCTTTTGACCCAGTTACTCCACCACTTATTTCCCAAGCTGACGAGGGAAAAGGAAAAGAAACTAGATGTTCTAAAATATCTGTAGCAGCTCTTTTTGTAGTGGCAAAGAACTGGAAATTGGGGGGTTGTCCAACAATTAGGGAATAACTGAAATTGTGGCATATGATTGTGATGGAATGCTACTGTGCTGTAAGAAAAGATGAGCAAGTCAATTTTTTAAAACATTGAAAGACATAAAATTATGAAGAGTGAAATGAGCAGAACTAAGAGAGCATTATGTACAGTCACAAAAATATTATTTGAAGAATGATGTGTGTAGGTCCACCTCCAGAGAAAGAACTGATCAATAGAAATAACCAAGACATAGTTTTATATATACATATATCTTTTTGTCAAATGGTGCCTTCTCTGGTGCACGGAAGGGAGCAAGGGACAGGAGTTACCTGGAAATTTGATTTTGAAATTGATATTAGCTGGTCAAATATATTGCATGTAGAATTTTGTTAATTTTCTTGTGCATAGCTATGATTTCATTGGCTATGGAGAATTCCTAGGGCAGAATATTCCTCCAACTGTCTTCTGTAAGCTATTGTCTTAAAGAGATGCTTCTAAGTTTGAATGATAAGACATATCTAAAATAATTACTCACATATACTCCCAGAAACATACATACACATACAAACTTCCTCAAAAATCATAGATTTATCATCATAACTTCCATTAAAGTATTCCATGAAGTCTGTCTTTAGGACACGATAGAAATATACAGTCTAGAATGATAGCCCCAATAGGTGACTTTGGAGTTCCTCAGATGTCCAAATGGAAGGAAATATCATGAATGGGTCTAGATTGGCTTAAAAAGGAGGCACCAGTAGAACACTCCAAGTATTTGTAGTTAGCCCTGTGTTATTAGACATTTTTATCATTGACTTGCACGAAAGCAGAGGTAAAATACTTAACAAATTTTCCAATGATAGAAATTCTGGTAGGATAGCTAACAAATTGAATCCAGTTCAACTAATGTTCTTAGAGTATATATTAAGATCAAGGAACCGTGATGAGCATCAGGAGATCCAAAGACTAAAATCAAATCAATGTAATTCTATCTGAATGACTATCAGAATCCTAAAAGATAACAAAAAATAAAACATTGAATTAAAGCTAATAATATGAAATAGTATTGTTTACCTGTTTTTCAGTCATGTCTGACTCTTCATGACCCCATTTGGGGTTTTCTTGGCAGAATACTAGAGTGGTTTGCCATTTCTTTGTCCAATTCATTTTACAGATGAGGAAACTGAGGCAAACAGGGTTAAGTGCCTTGCCCAGAATCACACAGCTAGTAAGTATCTAAGGCCAGATTTGAACTCAGGAAGATGAGTCTTCCTGACTCCAAGCCAAGCATTCTATCTAATATGCCAACTAGCTGTCCAGTATGAATGTAATAAGGATAAATGAAAAGTATTCTAGTTGTGTTCAAAAATCTACTTCACAAAGATAAGATAAGGGAGATATTGTAAGATAGAGGTTTGTCTGGAAATGTCATGAGAGTTTAACTGAACTGTAAATTTAACATGAATCAGGGTTGTGGCATGGCAGTCCTTCCCCCTTCCTCCAAAGTGCATTCACAGTCCACAGTAAGAGAGATACTCTAGGAGGCAGTCAAGTGACTCAGTGGATAGAGAATCAGACTTGGTGATGAGAGGTCCTCAGTTCAAATCTGACTTCAGACACTTCCTAGCTGTATAACCCTGGAAAGAGAGAGGGTGGGGGAGGGAGAGGGAGAGAGGGAAAGAGAGAGCGAGAGGGAGAGGGAAAGGGAGAGGGAGAGGGAAAGGGAGAGGGAGAGGGAAAGGGAGAGGAGAGGGAGAGGGAAAGGAAGAGGAAGGAATGAGAGAGAGAGGAAAAGGGAGAGAGGGAGGGAGAGAGAGAGAGAGAAAGAGGGAAGGGGGAGAAGGAGGGAGAGAGAGAGAGAGAGAGAGAGAGAGAGAGAGAGAGAGAGAGAGAGAGAGAGAGAGAGAGAGAGAGAGAGAGAGAGAGAGATCCAAGAGAGATCCACTATCCAAGATGGAGGTACATGTTTGAAGATTTGCAGCACTCTCACCTACTTGGATTACAGGTAGAACACTGGGTTCAGTTCTGTGTGCCATATTTTAGGAGTGATATTTTATGGAGATCAAGAGGACAATGATCAAAATAGTGGCAGACATTGACACGGTGCTGTATGGGAATCATTTAAAGGAACTGGGAGAATCTAGTCTAGGGAAAAGCACTTTGGGGAATATGAAAGTTGTAATCAAGTATTTGGATACTGTGCTACATTATGATTCACAGAAATTAGCATCACCATAAAAGAAAATTATTTTTTGTCCCAAATCTTTGAAAACACCTCCCCAACTCTATGTTGGCAACTTATCTGAAACCCAACATCCTGAAGAGCTGCCTGGTGCTCAGAAGAGTTAAATGATTAGTCATGTCGTTAATAAGTGGGTTGAAACTGGACTCACTCCTCCCAACTCCAACACCAACTTTTAACCACTAAATCAAATCACGTCTCAATGGAAGGACGGAATGGTAAAAGAAGATGACCCTTTTATTTCAGGGAGAAACTTGGAGTTATTAAAAACACTACTTAGTTTCACAAATGTAATCTAGTCCTCTCTCCTCCTGTTCAATTTGGGACCTCAATTGACAGACCTGCAGTGTCTATCCAAAATAAATGTATAACATAATGGAAGACTTCAATGGATTATCCACCCAACCCCATGTCCTAACCAGAACTCCAAGAATTCTTTGTAGTTAGGCTCGACTCTTTTGAGTGACTATTAATCTTACTTAGGATTGAGCAATGTTTCAGGACTTCTTGCGATCAGCACATTATCCATAAATAGGAAGGGTTTTTTAAGGACCTTACAATCTACAGGGAGTCCCTTTTCCATTGGACTCTATACTGGACCTCCTCCATGAATGTGGCATGCAATCCAACTAGATTACCATTGCCATATGAATCTTCGAAAATCACTTTGTTTTCTGTCACTTATCCACTTAATAGATGAAATGTGTACCAATCCTTTAATATTCCAGGCCTTTCAAACCTAGACTCCATATTACTTAGCCTTCTTTATCCATCATAACTTCTCAAGAAATACTATCTACTCTAGGCAAGATAGTATCCTTCCTTTTTTCCCCACACCATCCTTATTGATACCTTTGCTTTTCTCATGCCCATCACCCTACCCAAAATGTTTTCTCCTTTTCTATGAATACAAAGCATATTCCTCCATTCAGAGTCCCTTCTCCATTTCCATGATTACTTCAGTCTATGATATTCATTTGCTTTTTTAAATTTCAATAGAACTTTTAGTATGTTTCTGTTGCCACAATCAATGAGGTAGAGAAATTATCAGCACCCTGATCAGTGGTGGAGGAATGCAAAGAAGCTGAAACTGTTCAAGAGTCAGTACCACCTCAAGGGACAACACAAGCCAACAAAATTTGAGCTTCTTAATAGTCTATATATTTAGCAAGAATAATAAGTAAGCCTAGATGGCAAAATATAGAATAAGCATTAATAGATTTGGTAGATAGTTTGTCTTCAGAGAGTGACTCATATCCAGATAGGATCTTAAGATTTGAGGACGTAATTGGACTGATGAGGTCCCTGGGACACCTTCCTCAAGGGGAAAAATCCCTATTTATCTCTTCCAGGATAATTTGCCCTGAGATATAACCAAAGGGACCATAGATTTCCATATCCCTCTTCATCTTGCATTCTGTGACTAGCTTTCTATTAACTAGGGTCAGTCTTCCAATAATAAGCAAGTGCATGATGATAATGTTTTTCTGAGATTTCCAAGGACCATATCTCTGATATTATACCTTTTGAAGACTCTACCTTATAACCTCAGAGAGAGTTTGAGGATCCTGGAAAGGAAGCTATGAGAACAGAAAAGCATATGGTATTACCAATTATCTTAAAGAAATAAAGAAACATCACAGCAATCCTAAAGAAAGAAACATACAACTATTCCTGTATAATAGGATGAAATAACTTTCTGGGGACTCAGGTAGGACACACACACACACACACACACACACACACACACACACACACACACCAGAAGGAAAGGAATAGAAAGAGATGGAAAGAAAAATGAGGAGAAAGAAGAATATGAAGAAGTAAAAATGGATTATTTCATTCATTTACTCAACATTTTAATTCCTATAATATTCCAGGCACTGTGTTAGGCACTGAGAATGCAAAGACAAAAAAAAGAAAGAAAGAAACATTCTCTGCCACTGAAGAGTTTATATTCTACTTGGGCACAGAGAATTCAACATATACACAAGAATACAAACTCTAAAAGCTATAGAAAGTAATTCCACAAGGAGAGGGTGCTCCTCACCTGAGAGGGATCAGAAAGGGCCCATATAGAAAAGAGCAGAATATTTGCACATATTTTATCCTTGCAATTTAAAAAAATCTGTGTTTTTCACTACAAAACAATATAACTTGGATCAGAAATTCCACATGGATAACTCAGAAATCCCAAGTAGATAAAGGAGAGGCCCTTCTCCAAGGGAGATTAATTGGACAAAATCTTGTACACAAAAACTCTAATGCAATTTCTAAGTTACCTCCAATAAGCTATTCATGACAAAGGACCCATTTACCCCACACTATGAGCCTGTGCTTCCCTTTTGTTGCCTTTCATCCATTAATTAATTCCACAAATATTTATTGAGGTCCTACTATGTGCCTGGCACTTCAACTCCATTGTTCTATGATCCAAACAATATATATTTTCATATATTTTCTGTTACCAAGGTAACCCAGACCTTAGCCATCTTTCTCTGGTTTCGGTGAAAAAGGCTGAAGGATGAATTGGCCACAGAAGGTATTTTTCCGAGAAGCCCACTGAATACTAGGAAAGCCTTGAGCAGGAAGAATGCTTTGTTTCCTTTAGGAAATTTCTTCTCTACTCCATTGTTGGACACCAAGGGCTGTTAGCTTGTCACCTTATCTGTAGCTTAGGGGTCTAGAGGCGCAGCCCCCCTCCAGAGCTGATGCTAATAGAATCCTGCTTTTGGATTAGCAGAGGCTGCTGGAAGCTTCCTCCAGCTGACAGCCTCACTGAACATGATGGCCCCCATAATGAGTCCTGTTCTCCCAGCCCAAGTTCTTGTGTCTTAAGTACATTCCTTTACACATTGATCCCAGTTGTCCCAGCAATGTCCGGCTGCTATGTCAACTAGGTCAGCCGAATGGGTGTCTATATGGGTATGTGTTGAAAATATTTTTGAGTTCCCATACTTTAGAAAACATCTCATTAAATAGGCTAAATAGCTCGGTCTTTTCAGGGAGGGAGAGGGGTCAAATAAGTTGCCATGGTAACATGCTCCAAAGACAGAGGTCAATGATTTTTTGATTAAAGTATGTTTTCCCCAAACATGTCTCATATTTAGTTTGACTACCCTTTGAGCCAAAATTCATAGAAATTCAATTCAATATTTTTTCTCCACGTGTTTGCAGTAGAACCGCTTTTTTAAAAACGCAATGTGTTCACCCAGTCTCACTGCAAGGAATATGATCAAATCCAAAGGTTATTTTTCCTCACTTTGTGAGCTCAGGAACACTAGTTGAACTGCTCAAACAGTAGCTATATTTATTATTGAATATCTATACAGGTTTTGTAAACTCAAAAACACCACATAAACGTAGCTATTACCATTATTTTTGCTGTTATCACGTTGATGGTCTCATATTTCTGTTTTCAAAAGCAACATCAGATTCCTTATTCAAAGCCATTGATCTTGCCACATTTCAGCCACTTAGAGTTAGATCATTGAACTTAATCTTTAAATTCAGAAAAAAGTCATCCATATATGTACATACCCATGCACACATATAATATACAATTATATCGACATACATCATATATTACCAATATCGTGATATTAATGTGTTAGTATATTATAGATTAATATGTCCATTGGTATTCATTTAATATTATGATATTGAATGCATACACATATTATATAATATTAAATAATATATCATGGTATGGCATATAATAATATATAACATATATGTGTACATCGCAAAAAAGAAAATATTACAAACTGGATAGAGGACTGACTTCAAGGTAGGAAAGTTTGAGTTCAAGTCCCACTTCTGACACTTGGATTAAGATAATGTATTTTAACTAGAAATTAGAGTCTTTGGAATAACTTCCTTAAGAAAATAGGTCAGTTGTTAGTGTAAAGTGCTTCCCTTAGCAATCCAAACAAGGATTTTCCATTATGCTTGCCTTTGCCCATGCACACAGGCGCATACAAATTGATTGGATTTATAGTAATATGCACTATTATTCTTAAAAGAGAAGAAAACAGGCATTAGCTATCTACAAAAAGCGTGTTCTTTCCAGGGATAATTCCACCCTTTGGAAACCCTACTTTTCACCTTTTCTTCTGGCATACTTAATCAAATCAAAACCATTACAATAACTATTACTTTTCACCTTCTTAGACCTAAGCCTCCACTCTCCTCCTACTTGTGTTGCCTCTCCCTATTAGAATATAAGGCCCTTGAGGGAAGAGACTATCTTGTTTTTGTATTTGCATCCCAGCATGCAGCAAGTGTTTTACTATTTTTTCATCTATCCATCCATCCATCCATCCATCCATTTGTGTATATAAGTAACAAAAGATAACAGTATAAAATTATCAGAAAATCCAATGCCCTTTAGAGCAGGGGTCCCCAAACTATGGCCCACAGGCCACATGCAGCCCCCCAAGGCCATGTATCCAGCCCCCACTGCACTTCCAGGAGGGGGACCTCTTTCATTGGTGGTCAGTGAGAGGAGCACTGTATGTGGTGGCACTACAAAGCATGGCATCACTCACATATAGCACTACTTCTGGTGACATAATCCTTTGCATGGTGCCTTGTTCTGAGAGTAACTGAACAAGAACGAGGTGCCTTACAAAGGATTATGTGGCTGCACAATGGAAGACGTCAGCATGGTGAGCAGCAATCTGGGGGAGGGGATTCCGCACTGTGTATCCTGCTGCCCGGTATAGTGGTGGCAGTGATGGGCCTGTGCAAGGTGTGACAGGCCCATCCCAGCCAGCGCTGTAGCCTCTGCTATTCCAGACAGGTATACAGATTTGTTCATAGTTTTTTAATAGTCTGGCCCTCCAAGGGTCTGAGGGACAGTGAACTGTAAAAAGTTTGGGGACCCCTGGTTTAGAGATTTCATAGTATCCTAGATTCATAGCTAGAAGACACCTTAAAAATAGTCTGTCCCAATTCATTCATTTTACAGTTAGATAAGTTGAGGCTCAGAAAGGTAAATTGATTTGCTAAAGGTCATACGGGTAGAAAGTAAAATGGTCAGGATTGGAACCTACATTTTCCAACTCAATCCAGAACTTGCATCATTGTACCATGGTGCCTCAAATTTGCAGGACTTCATGAGTTGTAATGAATGTGTAGTAAACTGGTTCATCCCCTGGTGCTGGTATCTACAGGGGGCACATTTACTCTTGATGTTCCTCTCTAAACATTCTTTATCTCTTCACTCTCTACCAGCTTTGTACATCATACAATGCAGTCAGATGTAGTTAGATCATTGAATTAAACCTCTAAAATTTAAAGTTAGTTCCCATCCCATAGCTTTGTGATGTTGGCCACCTCACCTGGATCTTGCCATCATAGTGGCCTCCTTTCCCCAAGAGGGAGCAAGTGCCATACATCCTCAGAGAACAGTCACCTTCTCTATCAGCATAACCTATCCTGGTTGGATTATCTTCTGAGAAGTCATTACCACTCTATATCCCAATATGTATGTTGAATTTCACCCTGAGACAGATTTCCTAGCCTTAGGATTAGTAGAGAAAAACCATGTTCTAGTGAAATAATGATAAATAATAAATGTTCTTAATCAAGAAATGGTCAGAGTCTCCATTCAATAACTTGCTCTTGCCTTCAACTGAAATGAGAAGCAGAACTTTTGAATAATCAAAGTTGTTTTAACCCAGATATTTGCTCATATTTTAGGAAATAATTTCTACTAAATTAACACAAAATGTAGCAAATTTCAGCTCCCAATGACTTGCCAACTATATGACATTAAAAATAGCACCAAAATTTTATGACCTGTTTTCTCATCATCTTTGTTAAAGAACTGGCTCATTTCAAAGATCATTATAGTTATGAACAACAAAAAAAACAGGAAGAAGAAAAACTAGACCTTTGCGATGTGATGGTGAGCAATGAACATCTCAAGACCAACTCTCTTACTCAACATACTTAAGGTTATTTCCATGTCCACCCGGGAGCCAAAGGCTTCTCCATAGATCACAATACATCTTAGCCTTTGTGTGGCCTTTTTCTTTCTCTGTGTTTTCTAAGGTGCACCTTGGCATGTCAAATGCTCCCTTCTCAGTGGAACCATGTCAATTCAGAAAAAGCCATCTTCCATTGAGAAGACAATTGTCTTCTATAGAGCTCAGAAACAAATACCCATGACCTGGGTCACCTTACCCCAGCAGGCTTTTGCTGCGGCTTCCTCTGTGCAAATACAGCAGGGACCAGCAGCAGTGAAGCCTGCCATCCCACACTGAGTCGCCCCAGTCCTGCAGGGCTATTTACCCTTCCTATTAATCTGTCAATGCTCTGGTCAAACAGGCAGAACAATATGGTGCCCTTGTGGGCTGATTGGCCATTGCCAAGGAACCTAAGCAAAATGGAGTAATTGGAACGCCCACAGTACAAAAAGAGTGAGGGAAGAGGTGGGGGGAGGGAAGGAGAGGGGAAAAAAGAAAAAGAGGGAAGGAAGGAGAAGGGGGAGAGAGGCACAGAAAGACAGAGAGAAGAAAGAAAACACAGAATGCCACTAAAAGCTGACAGCTATTCCACCATGCTATTAAATGGCAGTTGGCAGGATGGCTCTGTTTTTAAAAACTCTCAGCTGACAGACTGATGAGGACCTAGGATCATAGATTTAGAGCAAGAGATCTTAGAGGTCATAGAGTCCAATCTTCTCATTTTGCAGATGAGAAAACTGAGGTAATAGTCATAGGATCATAGATTTAGAGCTAGAAGGAAGCTTAGAGGTCAAATCCAACCCTCTCAGTTCATACATGAGAAAGCTAAAGATATAATCTCATATCTAAAACTGGGAAAACTTTAGATATTGATGCCAATATCTTCATTTTACATTAGGAAATTAAGGGCCAACTAACTGAAGTGACATATCCAAGGTCACACAGCTACTTACTAGTAGTTCTAAATTTCAAACCTTTATCTTCTGAAACCAAATTCTACCTTTGTATATACATGTGCCAAATCTAAATCCAACCATGTCACCATTCCAAAACTGTGAGATGATATTGGACCAGATGACCTGTAAGATTCCCTTCCAGCTCTGAATCTATGATCCTACAAACACTCAATTTTCCTCAGTGATCTTAATTTAGGACTGATCTGAAAAATAACACTAGTCATTAAGTTGATATATTTCATTAGCACTTTGAGTCAATAATCATGGTTCATACTCATATGACTATTTGACACCTCCCTCAGGACTTTATGAGATAGATAAGGTATTATTGGATCTATTAACAAAGAAGGAAACTGAGGCTCAAAGAATTGAAATGATTTGTCTGAAATCACATTACTAACATGTGTTTCAACCCAGGTCTCTTGACTGTTATTTCTTTTTTGACCTCTGAAGTCAATACAAGCTCTAGGTCTAGGATTGTGTCACTTCCTTGGGCCTCAGTTTCCTTATCTGTAAAATGAGAGGATTGGACCATGTGGCCTCTGAGGTCCATTCCAGTGCTAGATTTAGGATGCTATGATTCCTTAACTCTAAATCTAGTGTCATTTTAATTGTACCACAAGAGGAATGAAAGAGTTAGTCGTTTCCAGTTGAACTCACTCAGTGAGACTTATAGTGAGGTTTCCCCACAAAGAAGCAATGTTATCCAAGAAATAATAAGGCTAAATCAGTGCCTCACTTTGGGAAAATGGGTCAAAGAGAAGATATTCAGAACGCCATGGATCAAAGGCAGCAAACAACCTTAACTGAAGGCTTGGTCCAAAATCACAAGTCAGTGAGGAGGAGATAAGCAGAATTTAGGATCAAAGGCTAGGATTAGTGAGAATCAACAGCCATGGACAAGGGCAATATGTTCTGCTTAGTTTAATGGTGTGTGGCCCGACTCTTTGGATCTAGAGAGTTCAGCACTAGCCAAACTTTCCCTTTTAAGTGACTGAGAATTGGCTAGGCTTGATGGCAGCTATAAGGTGTCATGGATAGAGCACTGGACTTGGAATCAGCCTGTGTACAAAGAAAGTCCTACTTTCTAGCAGTGTCACCTTAGGCAAGTCACTTAATCTCTATCTGCCTCAGTTTTTTCATCTGTAAAATGGGAATAATAGCACCTACATCCTAATGTTGTAAAAATAAAAGAAATAATGTTCATAAAGTGCTTTGCAAACCTTTATGAACTATATAAATTAGGGGTACTATTTTTATCTCCCTTATCTGTCCTGCCCCAGTATTTGCCATCTCTTACCCTTGCTTCCTCCCTTGCATTAAACTGCAAAATGGCTAACATTATAGGGGGCAAAATCGACCAAATAATGAGGTTCTTTGATAGGTTTTCCAAATAGGACTAGAGGCAATCCCAAAGGAGGAATTCAAGCACCACACAATGTTATGTCCCCAAAGAGACATTAGTGGTCTCTAAAAAATTTACAGTCATAATAACAACTGAAATTATTCTATGACAACATCATCATGTGGGAAAAGGATAGAATCATGTTCTCCTTGTCCCTGGAGAGCAGAACTCAGCTCAAAGGATGGAATTTACCTGAATGAAAATTTAAGCTCAAGAACATAAATTGGAAGAAATCTCACCAAGTTGCTTAATCTAATTTGTAAGAAAATAGGAATTCATTCCACCAGGACCCAGGTTATCCATATTTCTCTAGAAGCTTTCTCAGGAGGGAAAACCCACTATTTGCCAGAGCAGGTCATTCCAATTTTGGATAGCTCTAAATAATAGGGATTTTCCCCCTTCTATACGAACTAAATTATTAAAGAATTTATTCAGCATTTACTGGGTGCAAAGCACTTGGACTAAGTGCTGGCAATAGAAATAGAAAAGTAGAACAGTCTGTGCTCTTAAGGAGCTCACGTTCTAATGGGGGAGACAATATACACATGGAAAGTTTCAGCTACAAATCAAATGGGAAGTTTCCATGGTTCTCAGAGTCCAATCCAAAGCAAGATTACCAGTCTAATGGTAATGCCTCTTCTTTAATGTCATCTCCACTTGTAAAATCATGTTTCTGAGATTGATATATATGACAAAGACCATAGTGGCAAAGATTTTCATTTCTAGTTCAATGGGAAGCAGTTGCCAAGCTATAGCTCCGTTAGGGCTCTTTCCCAGGATGGTTTCAGGCACTGGACTTGAAGCATGCTATTCCCAAAGCTCTTGGGTTCAGGTTCCCAGGTTGTCTCCATCAGGATCTAAGAGGAGATGGTGGCTAAGGTGGTGCTGATGATTTGACTTACCTAGCAAATGCTTCCTCCTGTCTCTCCCTCAGAATGCTCACTTGCTTCAGCTAGGCTGGAAACTGGCTTGCCTACCCTGTGAGGGGCAGTTGGTTACAGTTAGTGTGAAATGACTGAGTTGGATCCTTGAATTATGTTCATGAGAGCTGGGAGATACATATGTGTGTTATACATATGTACACTCACACATGTATATATATGTATGTATATATGTGTGAATATAAGCATATAGAATATATGAGCATGTGTCATATATGACACATATTTGTATGTGTATAGAAAATGGTGCTATAAATGTCTTAAAAGAAATTAGGGATTCTCTAAGGTGAAGTTAAATAGAAAGAGACAAGAGATATACACATGCAAATATATGTATAGACGTATATAGGACATGCATACATTTATATACACATACATACATACACATGTAGATTTAGACATTACATTTGAAGATTATAACACACTTAAGCTTCTATTCCATTTGATCCTCACAACCCTATGGGAAAGGCGCTAATATTATCTGCACTTTAAATGAGGAAACTGGCTGAGAAGTAATAAGGAACTTTTCAAGATTTCCATAGAAAGTATTAGACAGTTTTAAACTCAGATTGTCCTGACTCCAAGATCAACACTACCCACTGTGCCAACAAAATGCAACTTGTAGTCATTGTTTTTAATTCTCCTCCTCCCTTTCAAAGACCCCAAAAGAATAAGTTTAAATGCCCTTTCATGGAACAGCTCTTCAAATTCTTGACCATAGCTATCATGTCTCTTTGAAATAAGATTTTTCTTCTTCTCCAAGCCAAGCATCCTTAGTTCCTTCAGTTAATTCTTATATTGAGTGATCTTCAGAACCTTTACCATTCTAGTCACCTTTCTCTGCTAACCACACTCTAATTTCTTGGTGTCTTTCATAAAATATGGCACCTAGAACTCAATTCAATGCTCCAGATGTTATGTGGCCAAGGCAAAGTACATTCCTAATCCAGAACATGATGCTTCTCTTAATAAATATTGCCTATGATCATGCTATCTTTTTTCAATGACCATTTCACTGGAGACAACAGATCCCTAACATTCCCACATAGTGACCTTGGATCTTTTTTTTTTCACTCTCTCCTATCATTTACTTCTGACTTTGACTCATGAACCTTGGATTTGATTGATTCAGGAGGCTAATACTCAAGCCACTGATGCAAATTTCTGATTAGGACATTAAAAAAAGGCTATCTAGAGGGGCAGCCAGGTGGCTCAGTGGATGGAGAGCAAGGCCTAGAGATAGGAGGTCCTAGGTTCAAATCTTGCCTCAGACATTTCCTAGTTGTGTGACACTGGGCAATTCACTTAGCCCCCATTGCCTATCCCTTACTGCTCTTCTGCCTTGGAACTAATACATAGTATTGATTCTATGGTAGAAGGTAAGGGTTTTTTTTTTTAATCAGACTTGATGGATTTCTCACTGCTGTGTTGAGTCAACTTCTGACCAGGCATGATTCTAAATGGAGAAGAGAGGATGACACAGATACTTAAATAGATGCTATATCTTTGGTGAGTCTTCTTTCCCTGATTTATTAAGGAATTTCTTTATTTTAAATATCAAATTGTCTGCCAATATTTCATTTCATTCCATTCTTGAGCCTGACCCACTGGACCAGTCTCAATCAAGCCTGGACCACAATACATATCAGAATGATGGGCTGAAGTTAGTAAGATGAAATTTAACAGTTTAATTTCCTGTGTTTAATTTAATATTTGTTAGGCTCCATGATTTCATCAATGGGAGTAGTGGTACACTGATAGAAAATACCTGTCCCATCAGCAAGTATCATCTGCAATGGCAATAAATAAGAAGCCTTTCCAATAAGATAAGGAGTGAAACAAGGATGCCCATTATTACCTCTATTATTTAACATTGTACTAGAAACACTAGCAGTAGCAATTAGAGAAGGAAAAGAAATTGAAGGTATTAAAATAGGCAATGAGGAGTCCAAGCTATCACTCTTTGAAGATGATATTATGATCTACTTAATGAATCCTAGAGAATCAACTAAAAAGCTAGTCAAAATAATCAACAACTTTAGCAAAGTTGCAGGGTACAATCATCATTTCTATATGTTTCCAACTCAACCCAGCAGCAAGAGTTAGAAAGAGAAATTCCATTTAAAATCACTCTAGACAATATAAAATATTTATGAATCTATTTGCCAAGACAAATACAGGAACTATATGAACACAACTACAAAACACTTTCCACACAATTAAAATTAGATCTAAGTAATTGGAAAAGCATTAATTGTTCATGGGTAGGATCAGCTAACATAATAAAATGACAATACTACCCAAATTAAATAGAAAATTTTTATTGAATTAGGACAAATTATAACAAAGTTCAATTGGAAGAACAAAAGATCAAGAATAGCAAGGGAAATAATGAAAAAATATGAAATATGGGGACCTAGCAGTACCAGATCTTAAACTGTACTATAAAGCAGTGTCATCAAAATAATATGGTACTGACTAAAAGACAGAAGGGAGGATCAATGGAATAGACTTAGAGTAAATGCCCTCAACAAGATAGTATATGATAAATCCAAAGATCCCGGCTTTTAGGACAAGAATCCACTGTTTGACAGAAACTTCTGGGGAATTTGGAAAACAGTGTGGGAGAGATTAGATCTAGATCAACATCTCACACCCTATACCAAGATAAATTCAGAATAGGTAAAAACTTAAATATAAAGAAGGAAACTATAAATAAATTAGGTGAACATGGAATAGTATACCTGTCAGATCTATGGGAAAGGAAAGAATTTAAGACCAAGCAAGAAACAGAGAATATTGCAAAATGTAAAATTAATACTTTGGATTACATTAAATTAAAAAAGTTTTATACAAACAAAACCAATGCAACCAAAATTAGAAGGGAAACAACAAATTTGGGGAAAATATTCAAAACAAAAACCTCTGACAAAGGTCTAATTTCTCAAATTTATAAGTAACTAAATCAATTGTTCAAAAAATCAAGCCATTCCTCAATTAATAAATGGTCAGGGGACATAGACAGTTTTCAGATAAAGAAAACAAAACTTTCAATAAGCACATGAAAAAGTGCTCTAAATCTCTTATAATTAGATAAATGCAAATCAAAACAATGCTGAGGTACCACCTCACACCTAGCAGATTGGCTAACATGACAGCAACATAAAGTAATGAATGCTGGAGGGAATGTGGCAAAATTGGGACATTAATGCATTGCTGGTGGAGTTCTGAAGTGATCCAACCATTCTAGAAGGCAATATGGAATTATGCCCAAAGGGCTTTAAATGACTGCCTGCCCTTTGATCCAGCCATAGCACTGCTGGATTTATATCCCAAAGAGATAATAAGGAAAGTACATATACAAAAATATTCATAGCTGCGCTCTTTGTGGAAAATGAGGGGATGCCCTTCAATTGGGGAATGACTGTGTTATCTGTTGGTGATGGAATACTATTGTGCTCAAAGGAATAATGAACTATAGGAATTCCACGTGAAGTAGAATGACCTCCATGAAGTGATGCAGAGTGAAAGGAGCAGAACCAGGAGAACATTGTACACAGAAACAGATACACTGTGACACAACTAAATATAATGGAGCTCTCTACTAGCAGCGATGCAATGATCCAGGACGATTCTGAGGGACTTATGAGAAATATGCTATCCACATCCAGAGAAAGAACTGTGGGAGTAGAAACACAGAAGAAAAACAACTGCTTGATCACATGGTTCAATGGGGATATGATTGGGTATATAGACTCTAAACCAGGGATACCCAAACTATGGCCCACGGGCCACATGCAGCCCCCTAAGGACAAGTATCTGACCTCCACTGCACTTCTGGAAGGGGTACCTCTTTCACTGGTGGTCAGTGAGAGGAGCACTATATGTGTCAGTGCCACAAAGTGCAGTATCACTCACGTACAGTACTACTTCCAGTGACATAATCCTTTGCATGGCGCCTTAGAACAAGGTGCTGCACAAAGGATTATGTGGCTGCACAATGGAATAAACCAGCATGGTGAGTGGAAATCTGGGGGAGGGGATTCCGCACTGTGTATACTGCTGCCTGGTTAGGGTTAGGGTTAGGGTTAGGGTTAGGGTTAGGTTTTTATAGTCCCTCCAATGGTCTGAGGGACAGTGAACTGGCCCCCTGTGTAAAAAGTTTGGGGACCCCTGCTATAAACAATCACCCTAGTGTAAATATTAACAATATGGAAATAGGTCTTGATCAATGACACTTGTAAAACCCAGTTGAATTGTGCATTCGCTATAGGAGGGGGAAAGAGGAAGGGAGGGAAAGAACATGAATTATGTAACCATGGAAAAATATTCTAAATTAACTAATTAAATAAAAAATTTAAACATAATTGGAAAATATTTAACAAAATAAAAATATATTAGAACGACTTCTGGGTAAACATGGCTGCAATCTAGACGCAAATCACTTCCTCTCCCTGGCACTGAGCAAAATAGACTACCTCAAAAGAGCATAAAAATCACCTTTGGAAGAATGGAGGGACTCTCCAGTACCCCACAGAAACGAAGGTACGTGGGGTTTGAACATTTCCACACTAAAAGAAGGAGGAAAAACTTGCACAAAAACGTGAACTGAGCCACCCTCCCCCCCCCACCTCCCTCACCAAACCAGAGTAGGGTATCAGAGCGCTCACTGGGACAGTGAATGAGTGAGGAACGTCTCTGTCTGGGGGAGGGGGGCACACCAGTGTCCTTGGAATATAAAGACTGCTAGGAACGACCTCTTAGGGCAGTTTCATGGGAGAACCCTAGGAACTGGAGAGCACACAGATAGAGGGTCCCCTGCAAACTGGGAACAGTGAGGAGTCTTGAGAGTCTATAAAAACTGCCTAAGGCCAAAGCGTTTCCCCTCGCTGTAGTGAGGGGGGGACAAGCCAGGCTCCCTGGAAATTGACAGGGAATACCAGAGATCCACCCCTCAGAGAGGTTTTACAGGAGATTCCTGCACACAGGCGAGAAGAGATCACAGAGCATGGGGGTGGGTGCACTGAACACAGGGGCGGATGCACTAAGAAACCTCAGAGGCTGAGAAGAACTAGTCTGAGGCAACCTAAATTCACAGAAAACCCGCCCATATCACCCAGACCTCAGACCAAAAAGAAAGGGGAATAAAACCACCAAAGAAATGGCTCACATGGCCCAAAGTCAAGCCTCCAAGAAAAAAGGGCCTATTGAGAACTTTTATGGTGGGAGTACCCAAGGAAAAGAAGAGAAAGAGAATGAAATCCAAACAAAATCAAAAGATGCCTCCCAAAATGGAAATTGTCCACAAGCTCTGGAAGAACTCAAATTGGAGCTTATCCAAAAGATGGAAACCTTCTGGAAAGAAAAATGGGAGAAAGAGATCAGCAGTCTGATAGACAAGACTTCACAGTTGGAGAAAGAGCTGGAAGCATCTAACAGAAGGACAGAACAAGCTGAAAAGCAAAACCAGTCCCTAAAGACCAGAATTAAGCAACTGGAAGACAGCGAGCTTGAAAAACAGCAAGAATTAATAAAGCAAAACCAAAAAATTAATGAATTAGAAGATAACAAAATATCTCACTGACAAGGTCACAGATCAGGAAAACAGAGGAAGAAGAGACAACTTGAGAATTATTGGTTTGCCCGAAAAACCAGAGATAAACAAAAAGCTTGATGCTATACTATAGGAGATTATAGAAGAAAATTGCCCACATGTTCTGGAGCAAGGGGGCAAAATAGAAATAGAAAGGGTTCATAGAACACCTTCTATACTAAATCCCCAAAAGACAACCCCCAGGAATGTAATTGCCAAATTCAAGAGCTTCCAAGCAAAGGAGAAAATCGTACAAGAAGAGGAGCTTCAGATATAGAGGGGCCCCAATAAAGATCACACATGACTTAGTGGCTAACATGCTAAGAGACCACAAAGCATGGAACACGATATTTAGAAAGGCAAGAGAGCTGGGTCTCCAACCAAGAATCAACTACCCATCAAAACTGACTATATATTTCCAGGGGACAGTATGGGCATTCAACAAAATAGAAGATTTTCAAGTCTTTGCTAAGAAAAGACCAGAACTTAGTGGAAATTTTGATATACAATCACAGAAAGCAAGAGAAACATGAAAAGGTAAATATGAAAGAAAGGGAAAAGGAGAAAAATCTTATCTTTTTCTTTAAGTCAAACTCTCTTCTATAAGAACTACATTTACATCAAATTATATATATTAATATGTGGGGAAAATGTATTGTGTAACTCTCAAAAATTGTATGCATCATAAGAGTAGTTAGAAGAATCATGCATAGGGAAAGATTGGGGCATCAAGAAGATTTGGTGAAAGGGGGGGGGGAAGAAAGAAAAACAGAGGGGGGAATCATTGATGATGCTAAGATTTACTTCAAGAAATTGGGGGGGGGGCCTGAATAGAATAATCTTTCACATACAAAGATACACATTGGAAGGGGAGGGGAAGAACTCTCATATGAGAAGGAGAGGAAGAGAGTGTGAAGTGGTATTACTTAAACCTTACTCTCAGTGAAATCAACTCTGAGAGGGAAGAACATCTAGAACCATTGGGATCCTGAATTCTATCTTATCCAACAGGGTAAGAGAGAAAGGAAAATTAAGGAGGGGGAGGGGGGTAAAAAAAGGGAGGGAAGGAGAGGGGGGAGGGGAAGGGAGCATTTAAAGGGAGGGGCTAGAAAGGGAAGTATATCAAGGGAGGGAACTAGGGGGATTGACCTAAAGTAAATGACTGGTTCATAAGGTTATAGCTAAAGAAGAAAGGTCAAAAGTAGGGGAAGATATCAAAATGCCAGGGAATCCACAAGTGACAATCATAACTTTGCATATGAATGGGATGAACTCACCCATAAAACGTAGACAAATAGCAGATTGGATTAGAACCCAAAACCCTACCATATGTTGTCTTCAAGAAACACATATGAGGTGGGTTGATACTCACAAGGTTAGAATTAAAGGATGGAATAAGACCTTTTGGGCCTCAACTGATAGAAAGAAGGCAGGAGTTGCAATCATAATATCTGACAAAGCCAAAGCAAAAATAGACCTGATCAAAAGGGATAGGGAAGGTAAATATATTCTGTTAAAAGGGAGTATAGACAATGAGGAAATATCACTAATCAACATGTATGCACCAAATGGTATAGCATCCAAATTTCTAATGGAGAAACTAGGAGAATTAAAAGAGGAAATAGACAGTAAAACCATATTAGTGGGAGACTTGAACCAACCACTATCAAATTTAGATAAATCAAACCAAAAAATAAATAAGAAAGAGGTAAAAGAGGTGGATGAAACCTTAGAAAAATTAGAGTTAATCAACATATGGAGAAAAATAAATAGGGACAAAAAGGAATACACCTTCTTCTCAGCACCACATGGCACATTCACAAAAATAGATCATACACTGGGTCACAGAAACATCTCATTCAAATGCCGAAAAGCAGAAATAATAAATGCAACCTTTTCAGATCATAAGGCACTAAAAATATTGATCAGTAAGGGTACATGGAGAGCCAAATCAAAAATTAATTGGAAATTAAATAATATGATACTCCAAAATCGTTTAGTTAGAGAAGAAATCATAGAAACAATAATTTCATTGAGGAAAATGACAATGTTGAGACATCCTTTCAAACCTTATGGGATGCAGCCAAGGCAGTACTTAGTGGAAAATTCATATCCTTGAGTGCATATGTTAACAAATTAGGGAGGGCAGAGATTAATGAATTAGAAATGCAAATCAAAAAACTTGAGAGCAAACAAATTAAAAACCCCCAGAAGTAAACCAAACTAGAGATCCTAAAAATTAAGGGAGAAATTAATAAAATCAAAAGTGATAGAATTATTGAACTAATAAACAAGACTAGAAGCTGGTACTTTGAAAAAACAGACAAAATAGACAAAGTACTGGTCAATCTAATTTAAAAAAGGAAAGAAGAAAGGCAAATATACAGCATCAAGGATGAAAAGGGGGACCTCACCTCCAATGAAGAGTAAATTAAGGCAATCATTAAAAACTACTTTGCCCAACTATATGGCAATAAATATACCAACCTAGGTGATGTGGATGAATATTTACAAAAATATAAATTGCCTAGACATACAGAAGAAGAAATAGATTTCTTAAATAATCCCATATCAGAAAAAGAAATCTAATAGGCCATCAAGGAACTTCCTAAGAAAAAATCCCCAGGACCTGATGGATTCACAAGTGAACTCTATCAACCATTCAAAGAACAGCTAATCCCAATACTATACAAACTATTTGACATAATAAGCAAAGAGGGAGTTCTACCAAATTCCTCTTATGACACAAACATGGTGCTGATTCCAAAGCCAGGCAGGCCAAAAACAGAGAAAGAAATTATAGACCAATCTCCCTAATGAATATAAATGCAAAAATCTTAAATAGGATACTAGCAAAAAGACTCCAACAAGTGATCAGAAGAGTCATTCACCATGATCAAGTAGGATTTATACCAGGGATGCAGGACTGGTTCAATATTAGGAAAGCCATCCACATAATTGACCACATCAACAAGCAAACCAACAAAAATCATATAATTATTTCAATAGACACAGAAGCCTTTGATAAAATACAACACCCATTCCTATTAAAAACACTAGAAAGCATAGGAAGAGAAGGGTCGTTCCTAAAAATAATAAACAGTATACATCTAAAACCATCAACTAATATCATCTGCAATGGGGATAAACTAGATGCATTCCCAATAAGATCAGGAGTGAAACAAGGATGCCCATTATCACCTCTATTATTTGACATTGTACTAGAAACACTAGCAGTAGCAATTTATAGAGAAGAAAAGGAAGTTGAAGGCATTAAAATAGGCAAGGAGGAGACCAAGTTATCACTCTTTGCAGATGACATGATGGTCTACTTAAAGAATCCTAGAGATTCAACCAAAAAGCTAATCAAAATAATCAACAACTTTAGCAAAGTTGCAGGATACAAAATAAACCCACATAAGTCATCAGCATTTCTATATATTTCCAACACAGCTCAGCAGCAAGAACTAGAAAGAGAAATCTCATTCAAAATCATCTTAGACAAAATAAAATACTTAGGAATCTATCTCCTGAGACAAACACAGGAACTATATGAACACAACTACAAAACACTCTCCACACAACTAAAACTAGACTTGAACGATTGGAAAAACATTAACTGCTCATGGATAGGATGAGCCAATATAATAAAAATGACCATCCTACCCAAACTTATTTATCTATTTAGTGCCATACCCATTGAACTTCCAAAAAAATTTTTTAATGATTTAGAAAAATCCATAACAAAGTTCATTTGGAAGAACAAAGGAACAAGGATATCCAGGGAAACAATGAAAAAAAAAACAAAGGAAGGGGGCCTTGCAGTCCCAGATCTCAGACTGTATTACAAAGCAGCGGTCATCAAAACAATTTGGTACTGGCTAAGAGACAGAAAGGAGGATCATTGGAATAGACTTGGGGTAAGTGACCTCAGCAAGACAGTCTACAACAAACCCAAAGATCCCAGCTTTGGGTACAAAAATCCACAAAAAAAATTTCATAAAAACTGCTGGGAAAATTGGAGAACAGTGTGGGAAAGATTAGGTTTAGATTAAGACCTCATACCTTACACCAAGATAAATTCAAAATTTGTGAATGACTTGAACATAAAGAAGTAAAGTATAAGAAAATTAGGTGAACACAGAATAGTATACATGTCAGACCTTTGGGAAGGGAAATATTTTAAAACCAAGCAAGACTTAGAAAGAGTCAGAAAATGCAAAATAAATAATTTGGACTACATCAAATTAAAAAGCTTTTGTACAAACAAAACCAATGTAACCAAAATCAGAAGGAAAGCAACAAATTGGGAAACAATCCTCATAAAAACCTCAGACAAAGGTTTAATTACTCAAATTTACAAAGAGCTAAATCAATTGTACAAAAAATCAAGCCATTCCCCAATTGATAAATGGGCAAGGGACATGAATAGGCAGTTTTCAGATAAAGAAATCAAAACTATTAATAAGCACATGAGGAAGTGTTCTCAATCTCTTATAATCAGAGAGATGCAAATTAAAACAACTCTGAGGTATCACCTCACACCTAGCAGATTGGCTAACATGACAGCAAAGGAAAGTAATAAATGCTGAAGGGGATGTGGCAAAGTAGGGACACTAATTCACTGCTGGTGGGGTTATGAACTGATTCAACCATTCTGAAGGGCAATTTGGAACTATGCCCAAAGGGCGATAAAAGACTGTCTGCCCTTTGATCCAGCTATAGCAATGCTGGGTTTGTACCCCAAAGAGATAATAAGGAAAAAGACTTGTACAAGAATATTCATAGCTACACTCTTTGTGGTGGCCAAAATTTGGAAAATGAGGGGATGCCCTTCAATTGGGGAATGGCTGAACAAATTGTGGTATATGTTGGTGATGGAATACTATTGTGCTCAAAGGAATAATAAAGTGGAGGAATTCCATGGAGACTGGAACAACCTCCAGGAAGTGATGCAGAGTAAAAGGAGAAGAACCAGGAAAACATTGTACACAGAGACTGATACAGTGTGGTACAATCGAAGGTAATGGACTTCTCCATTAGTGTCAATGCAATGTCCCTAAACAATCTGCAGGGATCTAGGAGAAAAAACACTATCCACAAGCAGAGGACAAACTGTGGAAGTAAAAACACTGAGGAAACCCAATAGCTAGACTACAGGGGTTGAGGGGATATGACTGAGGAGAGACTCTAAATGAACACTCTGGTGCAAACACCAACAACATGGAAATGGGTTCGAATCAAGAACACATGAGATACCCAGTGGAATCACGTGTGGGCTATGGGATAGGTGGGGGGTGGGGGGGTGGGAGGAAGAAAATGATCTTTGTCTCCAATGAATGATGCTCAGAAATGACCAAATAAAATAATGTTTAAATTTTTTAAATAAAATAAAATAAATTTCAGGCTAAATCAGCCTGAAATTTAAAGGAAAAAAATATATTAGAACACAAAAAAGAAAATACCTGCCCCTGATGCCAACCTAGTCGTAAGCCTCCCCAAATTTAGCTAGACTGGTCCTCCCTCAGATAAAAGATGTACAGACCATAACAAGACAAAGGCTTAAGTTAGTTTTTTTTTTTAAGTCAATTCACAAGTACAAGATGAGGAACAGATGATGACTACATTAGTACAAATATTGCATCCTTTTACAGGAAGGTAACAGCTATACTTGACCTTACTCTAATCACGCCAAGTATCAAGAAGTTTGTTTAATTCTGGGGGCCATATTCTGAGTACCTTGAGCAGAGAATTTAATCATGGGATCAAAGACATAGAAAGAGAAGGAATGTTAGAGGCTATAGATCACAGTCCTCGCATCATACAGAAGAAGAAACTAAGGTTCAGGGAGGCAAGAATATAGAATCACACTTAAAGTGATTTAAAGCTGGATGGAAAATGAGAGTTCACCCAATCCAACCCCCTTATTCTATAGAATGAAAGCTTATTGAACAACTTAGGGAATGTTTTATTCTTTGAAGTTGTTTCCCAAGTGCTTAAAACAAGTTAGACAATAAATACTTGTCGATGATGCAGAAGAGTTTAGCAAGAGAGGAGCACAAACCAAAAGGGGACCTTGGGGTCCATCCAGGCCAATCCCCTCACTCACAGAGTAGGAAACTGGCCCATAGAGGTTTAATGGTTTGCTCAGCATCATACAGATAAATGTCCAAGGTGGATTTTGGATTCAGGCTCTCTGACACCAGAGCTAGTGCTCTCTCCATTATACATCACTGCCTCTCTGGATTAAGCTTTTAGAAGCACTTCCTAATGGAGATATCCCAAAATAACATTCCCATGAAGATCCAATGAAAGTTCTAAGTTCATGCAAAAAAATTTTCACAGTGACCTCTAAGCTCTTAAAAGAAATCCACAACTGTTTTGATGAAGTGGACCTCAGAAATATTTTTGGATAAAAAAAAATTTTTAAAGAAAGAAACTTAACTCAAGCAAAAGAATATCCAAAGGTGTAACCTACATGCAAATGAACAAAGGAAAAAGAATACAGAGAGAACCTGTTGGGATTTTCCCTATCACAGAAGCTTCCAGCACAATCCTCCCCCCCTTCCATGATAAATATACTTGAAACTCATTTAAAGTAAGGAATGGTAAGACTTGAAAATGGCAAGCCTTGAAAATGTCACATACAATTCTATATTTGAGGATGATTGAGATCTTTCACAAAAATCTTTCAGTCCATAGAGTTAGAACCAATAATTTGATCCAAACCCTAAACAGCTGAAGAGACTAACTAATGCTCAGAGAGAAATGAAACAAACATTTATTAAGTATCTAATAAATTTTAATTTATTTGATGCTCCCAACAACCCTTGGAAGTAGATGCTATTATCCTCATTTTATAATCGAGAAGCTGAAAAAATTAGAGGCTAAATGACTTGCCCAAGTTCACATATAGTCATCTGAAAGTATAATATTCTTTGTGAAAGACCATTTTGAGGATGCTGATATCAGCCTCAATGGAGAAACACAAAATCCTAGAGTATGAAAGGATCTTAGCCACCACCATCTCTTCCAATTCATTGGTTTGTTTGTTTTATTTTAAACCCTTACCTTCTGTCTTGGAATCAATACTGTATATTGGTTCCAAGGAAGAAGAATGGTAAGGGCTAGGGAATGGGGGTAAGGGACTTTCCCAGGGTCACATGGCTAGGAAGTATTTGAGGCTATATTTGAACCCTGGAGCTGGCTCTCAATCTGCTGAGCCATTCATCTGCCTTCTCTTCCAACTCATTTGAAAATGAATCCTTTCCTCAGGATGACTGATAGGTCTCTTCCATCTTTTCTTGAAAGCTTCTAGTGAAAGAAATTCATGACCTCTTGAGGAGTTCTATTTCCCTTTGCATTGGCCCTCATTGTTTATCATTTATTGATATGTTTTCTTGTTATATTACTTTCATTTCCTGATATTTCCCTCTTCAGAAGGTAAGTTTACTCCAGATAGTCAGACTAACTCCAATCATTACAATCTTTCCTTAAATCAGAATGAAAACAGTCTCTCTGCAACTCCCACCCCATGATTCATTAGTACTGTTACTGTTAATACTTTGCAAACTTAAAACATTATACAATGTCAGTTATAATTAGAAACCAAAATAAACAACATTCATATCAAATAATGCTTTATATTTGGGGTAGTACCATGGTGAACCCCACAGACCCTTTCTCAGAATACTATTTTTAAATGCATAAAATAAAATACATAGGATAACAAAGGCAACCAATTATGTAGAAACAGTTATCAAAATATTTCTTTTTTAAAAAGTTCACAGATTTTATATTAACACACCCCTTAAAAATTTTTCTTTATTATAATGCTGCAAATTGTCTTACAGCTGTTATTATCCACATTTTTCCCATAAGGAAACTAAGTCTGAGACATTAAGTGATTTGCCCAAGACTACACAGCTGATAATTCTATCCTCTGAGGTCAAGCAGAACAGAGAAAACCTATCTTCTTCAGGTTAGGTCTCCCAATACTTGAAAATGCTTACAACATTCTTGCTTTTCATCTCTGGGCTAAACTTGACCAGTTCCCTCAATGGGACCTTCACGTGGCATAGAGCCTGGGTCTTCTCACAGTCCTAGTCACCATCTACTCTGCCTTCTCCAACTCATTAGATTCCTTCAGAGAATGTTCTGTCCAGAGCCAATGGCAGCATCTAGTTCAGCCTGGGCAGAATACAGCTACTCTCAATGAATTCTCTTGGACACGAGGCCTCTCAATACAACTTCAGATCACATCCGTTTTGTGTTTGGTTTTGGCTGCCATGTCCAATGTTGACTTACATTTATAATGAGGTTGAAGATTGGGAGCTAGAAGGTGATTCTGACCAATACCTTCATTTTACCAGTGAGGAAACTGAAGCCTATAGAGATTAAGCAGCAAGATTGCATCAAATCGAAGTTCTCTAAAATCCAAATTAATTCAACAAGCATTGTTTGTCCCTACTTTGTGCCAAGCACTTTGTTATATGTTAGAATTACAACAGAAGTAGAAATGTTCCCTGACCTCAATAATATTACATTCCATTGGGAGGTGGGAAACAGTGTGCCATATATATACATAAGTAGATACAAAGTCATGTTTCATTTAGTTTTTTTAAAACCCTTTACTTCCCATCTTAGAATCAATACTGTGTATTGGTTCTAAGGTAGAAGAGCGATAAGGGCCAGGTAATGGGGATTCAGTGACTTGCCCAGGGTCACACAGCTACGAAGTGTCTTAGACCAAATTTGAACCCAGGACCTCCCATCTCTAGGTCTGACTTTCTATCCACTGAGCCACTTAGCCACTCCTGTTTAATTTAGTTTTATTGTTGGTCTAGATGTGTGACTTCATTGTTAACAAAATTTCATCTACTAATGCAAAGCCATACCTATTCCTCAACTGAGAGGGTCCAGGACAATAAAAAATAAAGTGACTTACTCACACACCTACTGTGTTTCAGAAACAAAATTTGAACCCAGATCTCTCTGGCTATAGTGCCTGATGTAAAGGCACAGTAAATAAGGGAGTTTGGAAAATGGGAAGGTTTAGGACAAGAAAGAATTTGTTCAGTTCTGTATATGTTCATTTTAAGATGTCTCCTGTACATCCACTTGGAGAAAGCTGAAAGGAAGTTGGAGACATGACACAGAAGGCCAGCCAAAAGATTAGGGTAGGATAGGAAGATTTGAAAGTTGTCAACATAGAAATGGTAATGAAATTCATGGGAGCAGATGAGATCATCAAGCTAAAAAAAAGAGAGAGAGAGAAAAGGTCCAAGGACAGATGCCTGTAAGACACCTACATCTTTGGGGTATGATCTGGATGAAGATCCAGAGAAGGAGACAGAGAAAGAGTGGTCAAGAGATAGGAGAAGCAGAAGAGAACAATATCCCAAAAAGCTAAAGAGAAGGAAGTATCAAGGAGGAGAGAGTGATCCACAGTGTCAATGACTACAGAGATGTCAAGATGAATGAGGACTGAGAAAAGGCCATTGAGTTTTGCTATTAAGATATCATTGGCAACTTTGGAAAGAAAGTTGCAGTGGAATGATGAAGTTAGCAGCCAATTGTAAGGCATTAAGAAGAGAATGAGAAGAAAATGGAGGCCCTTGTAGAGGGCCCTCACAAGCAGTTTAGCAGGAGAAATACAGAACAATAGTGAGGAAGAAAAAATCAAGTGAGGGTTTTTGGAGGAAAGTGGGGGGAATGGATGTGTTCATGGGCAGTAGAGAAGCATCCAGGAGACAGGGAGAGATTGAACATAAATGAAAGACTAGAGACAGCAGAGAGGACAATCTGTTGGAGGAGATATTGTGTGATAGTATGAGAAGGAGTTCTGTGAAATCAATCTGTAAGAATAGGTGGTCAGATTATAAAAGACTTTAAGTAGCAGGCAGAAAGGTTGAAATACAGAGAAGCAAATTAGTTAAGAATTTGAGGGATAGAAATCATATTTCAGAAAAAAAACTAAGGGAATGGGGGAGGACTTCATGAAGGTGGTGACTCCTAAGGAAAAATATGGAAATAGAAAGCCACAAGACATGCTCAAGGCTCCAATTTAGATAGAGCACGAGATATATGAAGAGACATAGTGTAAGATCACTTGGGCATCTAAAGGGCATAGTAGATTGATTAGTGGACTTGCATTTCAAACCCTGTCTCAGACACTTAATAGGTCTGTGACCCTGGGCAAGACATTTAACCGCTGCCTTGGTTTCCTTATCTGTTAAAATGAGGATAATAATAATAGCATCTACTTCCTAGGATTGTCATGAGGATTAAATGAGATAATTGTAAAGCACTTAGCACAGTTCCATGGTACATTCCCACCTTCTCTGTCCCTCTGTTTTCCCTTCTACATAACTAAGATCACAATCATACCTACCTTGTAACATTGTTGTGAGAATCTGTTGTGGTAATGTGTGTTAAGGGTTTTGAAAACCTTAAAGAGTGAGTTGCTGTGATTATCATTATATAAAAGTTAGCTATTATTGTTATTATTATCATCATCATCATCATCATCATTGAGATATCTTTATACATTGTTCTACTCCAGCTGCTTGTTAGAAGTGGAACTTAACTCAGATCTTCCAGCCACTAAGCTGAATTTTATCCGCTCCATATCCATGGTGCCGCTCATATCTACTCAATACATTCTATATTTACTTTTCAGTGTGTACATATTGTCCTCCTCATTGGAATATAAACTCCTGCAGGTAGGGACAAATTCAATTGTGTTTTTGTATCCCCAGCACCTAGAACAAAACCTTACCCGTAACAGGTATTTAGTAAGTTTGTTGATTAATTTATTGATTTAGAACTAGACGGATTTTCAAGATCATTGGATCCAATCTGTTTGTCTTACAAACTTAGAGGCCCAAACCCAAACTTGGCCAAGGATACTTGGTCAAGATCACAAGTTTAGGACTGGAAGGGACCTTGAAGTTCACCCAGTCCATTTCTCTCTCTTGTTTATAGTTGAGGAAATGGGGGCTCAAACAAGTAATAATTCTTTGCCGTAGGTCAAATAGAAGCCCTAGATCTGAACCAGGCTCCTAATCCAGAGCTCTTTCCACTAGATCATTCTGCCTCTGCATCAAATTGTCTGGAAAGGGACCTTTGCTTCCAGGTTGGAGTTTTTCATTGTCTGTTCCATTTCTTTTTTGTTTTCTCACAGAGCATAGTGAAAAGGAGACAAGTGTACATCACAGCTTTAGAAAACCATGTAGGAGGGTTTTTCCCATTGTTTTTTTAAGTTTATTTAATTGATTAATTTAGACTATTTTTCCATGGTTACATGATTCATGTTCTTTCCCTCCCCTCCTCCCTCTCCCTCCCATAGCCAATGAACAATTCCACTGGGTTTTACATGTGTCCTTGATCAAGATTCATTTCCATATTATTGATATTTGCACCAGGGTGATTGTTTAGAGTCTCCATCCCCAATCATATCCCCCTCTACCCATGTGATCAGGCAGTTGTTTTTCTTCTGTTTCTGCTCCCACAGTTCTTTCTCTGGATGTGGGTAGTGTTCTTTCTCACAAGTCCCTCTGAATTGTCCTGGGTCATTGCATTGCTCATGCAGGAGTTCTGCTGAAAAGTAACTGGACTCTTCTCAAGCATAGAATCATAGGATCATAGTTTAAGGGTAGACGGGACCTTGGAGGTCAAACGCCTAGAAGGGAACCTCAAAGAAGTAAAGCAGTTTAGCCAAGATATCACAGGTGATAATATAAGCATTTAAACCCATGTCCTTCCTTACACACTGGTTAGGACAAAACATTTTGAAGTTCCCTTTCAATTCCAAATCCTCTGGCCATAAGATATTATCAAAATCATCTAATACCATTCCCTAGAAACTCTTCAGGGAACAATGGAGCCAGCTATTTGGGATGGCCAAATCAGGCAACCAGACTTAGGAGGATGAGTCCATGCTAGAAAAAAAAAATCTAGCAGTTAATGGGAGAGACACATAAAGAGGAGAGAAAGTGGGCAGGAAGTGGGGAGAGGAAAGTATGGCAAAGGGAAATACAGATAGCAGGCAGAATGTGAAACCAGAATGGAAGGAAGTAAAATTTACTAGAAGAGAAGAAAGCAGAAAGATGAACAAGAGGAGAAGAAATTGGCACAAAATGATCAAAATCTTTAAGATTAATTTGTAAAATCAATTTGAGGCTTTTCAAGTTTGGGGGATGAATAAGCTGAAGTTCTAACTTCAAGACAAGCCTTGATTCTTCGTGTGTGTGTGTGTGTGTGTGTGAGAGAGAGAGAGAGAGAGAGAGAGAGAGAGAGAGAGAGAGAGAGAAAGAAAGAGAGAGAGAGAAAGAGAGAGAGAGAGAAAGAGAGAGAGAGAGAGAGAGAAAGAAAGAGAGAGAGAGAGAGAGAAAGAGAGAGAGAGAGAAAGAGAGAGAGAGAGAAAGAGAGAGAGAGAAAGAAAGAGAAAGAGAGAGAAAGAGAGAGAAAGAGAGAGAGAGAGAAAGAGAGAGAGAGAGAAAGAAAGAGAGAGAAAGAGAGAGAGAGAGATAAAGAGAGAAAGAGAGAGAAAGAGAGAGAGAGAGAGAGAAAGAGAGAGAGAGAGAAAAAGAGAGAGAGAGAAAGAGAGAGAGAGAGAGAGAGAGAGAGAGAGAGAGAGAGAGAGAGAGAGAGTATTTCTAACTTTTCTTCCCTACACATTTATTTTTCCTCTCTTTTGCATGAGGACCAAGCAAGGCCCAGCCAGCACTATCTCATTGAGGGGCTGATCTAAATGAATACTCCAAATGGGTTAGAGCCCTTTGAGAAACTCATTATTAGACACTAGACGAAGCTAATGCTTCTTTTCTCATTGTAAGTTTGCGCAGCAAAGACCTGAAACAAGTTTCAAAAATACAAGGGCCACCATTATAAGCAGCCAGGCACATGTGGCATAACTTGCTCACAATGGCTCGGCCCCCTCTCCTCTCTTTGTGGCCCTGCGCCCCCCCTCTGGAGCTCCCAGGTGTTCGCAGCCCACAGCCTACCGGGGAAGAGGTTATTGTGAGCACTTCTTTCTTAGCCACTTGTCCTAAACCTGTTCGGAAAGTGCTACATGCATTAGGCCCGGCTCTCTAAGAAGCCAGGAACAAGCGGCTCTCTGTGAGCTTGGCCCAGCAGCTACACTATGACATCAGTTTCGACAGCTCTGTGACCCTGTATTGTCTGGGCTTCATTCACTGGTCCTCCTCTCACCCTCCACCCCCACTTCTCTCTCTCCATTCCCTAAAAGAAGGCATTTTTATCTACTGTAAAATAAAAAGATGGCGGGGGGGGGGGGCTTCTTTAGCCCACTCTGGGGCAGCGCCCTATATGCAGTTACTGGAGCAAGGGCTTCCAAAACCACCTGCAAAATCAAATGCAGCTACCATAGCCAATGGGGGCTTGGAGATCTCTTTTTTCCTCTTTTCCCCTTTTAAAGAGCCCTCTTACCATAATACGGCAAGGCAGCCCTTGGATTTATGTGACAGCTATGAAGTTAGTATTAAAATCGTGAATAGTGGCGAGCAGTTTTTTTTGTGCCCTCCCGAGAGCCCCCCCCCCCAAGGGCTGCACAGCCGTGAATAGGGTAAAGAAGGGCTTAGGCTGGGTGGGGAGGGGGACTGGGAGGAGGAGATGAATGGGAGGAGTGTGTGTGAGTGTGAATGGAAGGGGGCAGGGGAGGCACAGGGGAAGAGTGATTTATTTTTGAAATTCCAGGAGAGAAAAAGGGAGCGAAGCCACCTAAAAGATGCTAAAGCAGAGGGGACACAAGATAAATAATATGTCTGAATACATTTATCCCATGTCAATGAGAGCTCCAGAAGAGAAGGCTGGGGAGGCTGTGGGGAGGGGGGCTGATAAAGGGGTGGCAAGGGGGCAGGAGGGTGAATCTATTTCTCTGGCCTGGGAGTGATTGAATACTTCTTGCCAGCAGGGAGCAGAGTGTGTGTGTGTGTGTGTGTGTGTGTGTGTGTGTGTGTGTGTGTGTGTGTGTGTGTGTAGGGGGGGAGGGGACTGGGGGCAGTTGGACATGTATCCCTGCTTTCCCTGTAGAAATAAATCATTTGACTGGAATAGGGTGGAAGCTTGAAAAGGGGGCCTCCCCTCTGTGGAGCTGGAAAAAAGAGGGGAACAAGGTGTAACTGGAGTCAGGAAAAGTAGATGAGGCTGCCAAAATTCCAGAGGAAATTCGATATTGTCCCCAACATGGACTCCTCGCCCCCCCAAATTGTCTCTGGCTGCAAAAAGGGAAGGCTGAGGTGTCGACTGGGGGGAGGGCCGCTCTGAGATCGATCTGGGGGTCTCATTGTCGCAGCCGCGCTCGCCTCCGCGGGGGACCATCTGCTCCCTGTCAATGCATCACCTGCTCGTCTGGCCCGTTGCCCTGGCAACCGGGGGATGAAGGGGGAGGGATTAAGGAGCGTGTGTCTCAGTGGGGAGAAGAGTTGGATGAAGGGGCAGGGGGCTTCTCGAACAGGGAATCCCCTTTCCAGCGGTCCCGGAAGGAGCTGAGGAGTGGAACCAGAAGAAGTGAGGACGTGCCCCACACTGGACCCTCAAGTTTTTTACTGACTTTTAAGCATCTCCTTCCTCCCCCCCCCCCCACCCCCAGTTATTTGGACAGGCTGCAGCACCTTAGGTTGGGGAAGGGAAGATGGGAGCTGGACAGGGTCCGGTCTAAGGCAGTAGAAGGGGGCATTGTAGGAACAGAGAGACACAAAGAAGTGGGATGGGGGTGGGGGTGGAGAAAGGGAAGACCCCTAAAATTCTCTAGTACTACGAAGGGGACAGCTTCCTTTTGCCTTAATCCCTTTGATCCCTTGGGCCACTAGACAGCTACCAAGCTCATTCGGGGTAAACCTTGGTGTAGCTAGGCAACTCAGTCGAATTTAGAACGCTCATGATCCGTGCCCTCCCCCCAAAAGTAACAAATCGTTTAAAAGCTGGAGAGAACTGTGGGAGTTCTTTTTTTCTTTTTCTCCTTTTTTTTGGGGGGGGGTCAAACATTTTGCTTTGCATCATCTGAGCCCAGACTTACAATTGGAAAGGATTTTAGATGTCCTCTAGTCTAGGATTTTTTAAAAATATTTTGTATTTTCTTAACTACATATGTAATTTTATATTTATACTTTACAGATAGGGAAACTGAGGCCTAGAAAAGCTAAGCGACTTGCAGAAGGTCATATAGACAGTAGAGGGAAGAGGTCCAAGTCCAATCTTCTTTCTATCATGTCACACTGCCTTTCTGGACAGTAGGGATGGGTTAAGGCTGAGACTGGAACTGTGATTTCACTAGTAAAAGGAATTGTTGAAGAAACCCCCTCTGCCACTGCACATCAGTCATTTCTATGCCATGCAGAGTTTTAGAGAATTGTCTGGAGGCAGCAAACACTTAGTAAGTACTTTCAAATGAACAAATAAATAAGTTTATAGTCTCAAATAAGTTTAAATATCAAATTCCAGACTGAGTGCTTCCTGAAGATCCTCTACTGCAAAAAAATTTGAAGCTTCCCTTTCCCTCATTTCAGAAACAGAATAGTGCCCATTCATTGGAGTTCTAGTGTTTTTCAAGGCCCAAAGATCCAGGGGATCTGGGAAAGACCCTTTGATTCCTGACACCCACCCAAGTTCTGAATACTGAGGAGTCACCTAGTAGGTGCAGCAAGTAATAAAGGTGGGGAAGGGGGAGAGTTTGGCCATGGAAAATAAAAATTAGCACCCAAAGGATTTAGGGTTACCCCTTTTTGACCAAATAAGTTTAATTTTAAAAAACTGATTTGCTGACTTGAAAACTTCAGGGGAATGGGAAAGAGCCCTCTCTCTTGTCTGAGTCTTCCATTTAGCAACACCAACAAAGAATGTATCTGTAGTTCTTTGTAGACTTAGACAAAGAGCAGACAGAGTCTCAAAAGCATTAAGCAACAGCAGTCTTATACAAAACTCCGCCCACCATGAGATTTACATCCATGACTCCCATGTAGGCAACACTAGTGAGGAGGGGAAGGAGGATGATTTGTCCTCTGATCAAAACTTAAAAATTTGTAGCTAGTTTCCTTTCAGTGAAAATGGATGGAAATTCTTCTGGGGAATCCCACAATGAGAAAGGCCCTGAGGAGGTTACCTATAGCTCATCACACCAGGAAGTTGACCCACAATGAAGCTGTGCCTTGGCAGATGAAAGTCTAGCCTCTTTTAAAGAGTTCCAGGATAATAAAGATGAGTGGGAGGCAGCTAGATGGCTCAGTAGTTAAAAACCAGGCCTAAAGATAGGAGCTCCTGGGTTCAAATATGACCTTGAAAACTTCTTAACTATGTGACTCTGGGCAGGTCATTTAACCCCCATTGTCTACACAGTATTGATTCCAAGATGGAAGGTAAGGGTTTGGGGGTTTGTTTTGTTTGTTTTTAAAGAAAGTTGGGAGTCTTCATCTGAATCTTATTCTAGGGCAATTTGGTGGCATAGTAGATTGAGCCTGGTATTAGAATCAGGAAGACTTGAGTTTAAATCCCACTTTAGCCTCTGCAAAATAGCTTTCTTCCCTCCAAATCATGCTCGGGTTCTTCTTCTCCAAATGACATCCTCCTAATTCTTCATACTTTCTTGGAATCAGAGATTCATAGTTCAGAAGGGACCTCAAGGACCTAACCCCTTCGTTTTATAGAAGAGGAAACAGACCCAGAGGAGTGTAATGATTTTCCCCATAGTTTGTGGAGTGGAAAAACACTGGATCTTGAGCTAAAAGTTCAAGTTGTTGTTCTGTCATTTAGAACCTCTGTGACCTTAGAGAAGCCACTCCTTCCATCCAGGCCCAAGTTCTCTCCACAGTAAATATGGGGACTAGACTAAATGACTTACAGCTCTAAATTGGTTATCCTGCTGGAGGTGGTGTCAAATGCCTATGGTTATTGATTCTGTGGAGGCTAAAGCTGGTGGCTTACTCAAAAGTATAAAGAACTGGCATTTATGTGGTGCTTTAAGGTTTGCAAAGCTCTTTAAAAATATTATCTCATCATATCCCCACAACAACCCTGGAAGAAAGGAGCTAATACTATACACATTTTACAGATGAGTAAATTGAGGCAGAGAGGTAAGTGACTTGGCAAAG